>NC_092237.1:31155994-31250994 GCF_036320965.1 Panulirus ornatus
TCGTTTACACTCGGTCTCTAGCTGTCATGCAATAATGCCCGAAACCACAGCTCCCTTTCCACATCCAGGCCCCACACAACTTTCCATGGTTTACTCCAGACGCTTCACATGCCTTGCTTCAATCCACTGACAGCACGTCAACCCCGGTATACCACATCGATCGAATTCACCCTATTCCTTGCCCTCCTTTCACCCCCCTGCATGTTCAGGCCCCGATCACACAAAATCTTTTACACTCTATCTTTCCACCTCCAATTTGGTCTCCCACTTCTCGTTCCCTCACCTCCGACACATATATCCTCTTGGTCAATCTTTCCTCACTCATTCTCTCCATGTGCCCAAACCATTTCAAAACACTTTCTTCTGCTCTCTCAACCACGCTCTTTTTATTTCCACACATCTCTCTTACCCTTACGTTACTTACTCGATCAAACCACCTCACACCACACATTGTCTCAAACATCTCATTTAGAGCACATCCACCATCCTGCGCACAACTCTATCCATAGCCCACGCCTCGCAACCATACAACATTGTTGGAACCACTATTCCTTCAAACATACCCATTTTTGCTTTCTGAGATAATGTTCTTGATTTCCACACATTCTCCAAGGCTCCATGGATTTTCGTCCCCTCCACCACCCTATGATTCACTTCCGCTTCCATGGTTCCCTCCGCTGCCAGATCCACTCCCAGATATCTAAAACACTTTACTTCCTCCAGTTTTTCTTCATTCAAACTTATCTCCCAATTGACTTGACCCTCAACCCTACTGTACCTAATAACCTTGCTCTTATTCACGTTTACTCTTAACTTTCTTCTTTCACACGCTTCACCAAACTCAGTCACCAGCTTCTGCAGTTTCTCACATGAATCAGCCACCAGCGATCTATCATCAGCGAACAACAACTGACTCACTTCCCAAGCTCTCTCATCCACAACAGACTTCATACTTGCCCCTCTTTCCAAAACTCTTTCATTCACCTCCCTAACAACCCCATCCATAAACAAATTAAACAACCATGGAGACATCACACACCCCTGCCACAAACCTACATTCACTGAGAACCAATCACTTTCCTCTCTTCCTACACGTACACATGCCTTACATCCTCGATAAAAACTTTTCACTGCTTCCAGCAACTTGCCTCCCACACCATATATTCTTAATACCTTCCACAGAGCATCTCTATCAACTGTATCATATGCCTTTTCCAGATCCATAAATGCTACATACAAATCCATTTGCTTTTCTAAGTATTTCTCACTAACATTCTTCAAAGCAAACACCTGATCCACACATCCTCTACCACTTCTGAAACCACACTGCTCTTCCCCAATCTGATCCTCTGTACATGCCTTCACCCTCTCAATCAATACCCTCCCATATAATTTACCCGGAATACTCAACAAACTTATACCTCTGTAATTTGAGCACTCACTCTTATCCACTTTGCCTTTGTACAATGGCACTATGCACGCATTCCGCCAATCCTCAGGCACCTCATCGTGAGTCATATATACATTAAATAACCTTACCAACCAGTCAACAATACAGTCACCCCCTCTTTTAATAAATTCCACTGCAATACTATCCAAACCTTGCTGGCTTTCATCTTCCGCAAAGCTTTTACTACCTCTTCTATGTTTACGAAATCATTTTCCCTAACCCTCTCACTTTGCACACCACCTCAACAAATCACCCTATATCTGCCACTCTATCATCAAACACATTCAACAAACCTTTAAAATACTCACTCCATCTCCTTCTTACATCACCACTACTTATTATCACTTCCCCATTAGCGCCCTTCACTGAAGTTCCCATTTGTCTCACTTGTCTTACGCACTTTATTTCCCTCCTTCCAAAACATCTTTTTATTCTCCCTAAAATTTAATGATACTCTCTCACCCCAAGTTTCATCTGCCCTCTTATTCACCTCTTGCACCGTTCTCTTGACCTCGTGTCTCTTTCTTTTATACATCTCCAACTCAATTGCTTTTTTCCCTGAAAATGTGAATAAGAGCAATGTTATTAGGTACAGTAGGTTTGAGGGTCAAGTCAATTGGGAGGTAAGTTTGAATGGAGAAAAACTGGAGAAAGCAAAGTGTTTTAGATATCTGGGAGTGGATCTGGCAGCGGATGGAACCATGGAAGCGGCAGTGAATCATAGGGTGGTGGAGGGGGTGAAAATCCTGGGAGCCTTGAAGAATGTGTGGAAGTCGAGAACATTATCTCGGAAAGGAAAAATGGGTATGTTTGAAGGAATAGTGGTTCCAACAATGTTTTATGGTTGGGAGGCGTGGGCTATGGATAGAGTTGTGCGCAGGAGGGTGGTTGTGCTGGAAATGGGATGTTTGAGGACAATGTGTGGTGTGAGGTGGTTTGGTCGAGTAAGTAATATAAGAGTCAGAGAGATGTGTGGAAATAAAAAGAGCGTTGTTGAGAGAGCTGAAGAGGGTGTTTTGAAATGGTTTGGGCACATGGAGAGAATGAGTGAGGAAAGATTGACCAAGAGGATATATGTGTCGGAGGTGGAGGGAACGAGGAGAAGTGGGAGACCAAATTGGAGGTGGAAAGAGAGAGTGAAAAAGATTTTGAGTGATCGGGGCCTGAACATGCAGGAGGGTGAAAGGCGGGCAAGGAATAGAGTGAATTGGATCGATGTGGTATACCGGGGTTGATTTGTTGTCAGTGGATTGAATCAGGGCATGTGAAGCGTCTGGGGTAAACCATGGAAAGTTGTGTGGGGCCTGGATGTGGAAAGGGAGCTGTGGTTTCGGGCATTATTGCATGACAGCTAGAGACTGAGTGTGAACGAATGGGGCCTTTGTTGTCTTTTCCTAGCGCTACCTCGCGCATATAAGAGGGGAGGGGGATGGTAATCCATGTTTGGCGAGGTGGCGATGGGAATGAATAAAGGCAGACAGTGTGAATTGTGTGCATGGGTATATATGTATGTGTCTGTGTGTGTATATATATGTGTACATTGAGATGTATAGGTAGGTATATTTGCGTGTTTGGACGTGTATGTATATACATGTGTTTGGGGGTGGGTTGGGCCATTTCTTTCGTCTGTTTCCTTGCGCTACCTCGCAAACGCGGGAGACAGCGACAAAGCAAAATAATAATAATACAACATTGTTGGAACCACTATTCCTTCAAACATACCCATTTTTGCTTTCCGAGATAATGTTCTCGACTTCCACACATTCTTCAAGGCTCCCAGAATTTTCGCCCCCTCCCCCACCCTATGATCCACTCCCGCTTCCATGGTTCCATCCGTTGCCAGATCCACTCCCATATATCTAAAACACTTCACTTCCTCCAGTTTTTCTCCATTCAGACTCACCTCCCAATTGACTTGACCGTCAACCCTACTGTACCTAATAACCTTGCTCTTATTCACATTTACTCTTAACTTTCTTCTTTCACACACTTTACCAAACTCAATCACCAGCTTCTGCAGTTTCTCACATGAATCAGCCACAAGCGCTGTATCATCAGCGAACAACAACTGACTCACTTCCCAAGCTCTCTCATCCCCAACAGACTTCATACTTGCCCCTCTTTCCAAAACTCTTGCATTTACCTCCCTAACAACCCCATCCATAAACAAATTAAACAACCATGTAGACATCACACACCCCTGCCGCAAACCTACATTCACTGAGAACCAATCACTTTCCTCTCTTCCTACACGTACACATGCCTTACATCCTCGATAAAAACTTTTCACTGCTTCTAACAACTTTCCTCCCACACCATATATTCTTAATACCTTCCACAGAGCATCTCTATCAACTCTATCATATGCCTTCTCCAGATCCATAAATGCTACATAAAAATCCATTTGCTTTTCTAAGTATTTCTCACATACATTCTTCAAAGCAAACACCTGATCCACACATCCTCTACCACTTCTGAAACCACACTGCTCTTCCCCAATCTGATGCTCTGTACATGCCTTCACCCTCTCAATCAATACCCTCCCATATAATTTACCAGGAATACTCAACAAACTTATACCTCTGTAATTTGAGCACTCACTCTTATCCACTTTGCCTTTGTACAATGGCACTATGCACGCATTCCGCCAATCCTCAGGTACCTCACCGTGAGTCATACATACATTAAATAACCTTACCAACCAGTCAACAATACAGTCACCCCCTTTTTTAATAAATTCCACTGCAATACCATCCAAACCTGCTGCCTTGCCGGCTTTCATCTTCCGCAAAGCTTTTACTACCTCTTCTCTGTTTACCAAATCATTTTCCCTAACCCTCTCACTTTGCACACCACCTCGACCAAAACACCCTATATCTGCCACTCTATCATCAAACACATTCAACAAACCTTCAAAATACTCACTCCATCTCCTTCTCACATCACCACTACTTGTTATGACCTCCCCATTTGCGCCCTTCACTGAAGTTCCCATTTGCCTACTTGTCTTACGCACTTTATTTACCTCCTTCCAGAACATCTTTTTATTCTCCCTAAAATTTAATGATACTCTCTCACCCCAACTCTCATTTGCCCTTTTTTTCACCTCTTGCACCTTTCTCTTGACCTCCTGTCTCTTTCTTTTATACGTCTCCCACTCAACTGCATTTTTTCCCTGCAAAAATCGTCCAAAAGCCTTTCTCTTCTCTTTCAATAATACTTTTACTTCTTCATCCCACCACTCACTACCCTTTCTAATCAACCCACCTCCCACTCTTCTCATGCCACAAGCATCTTTTGCGCAATCCATCACTGATTCCCTAAATACATCCCATTCCTCCCCCACTCCCCTTACTTCCATTGTTCTCACCTTTTTCCATTTTTTTTTTTTGCTTTGTCGCTGTCTCCCGCGTTTGCGAGGTAGCGCAAGGAAACAGTCGAAAGAAATGGCCCAACCCACCCCATACACATGTATATACATACGTCCACACACACGCAAATATACATACCTACACAGCTTTCCATGGTTTACCCCAGACGCTTCACATGCCTTGATTCAATCCACTGACAGCACGTCGACCCCGGTATACCACATCGCTCCAATTCACTCTATTCCTTGCCCTCCTTTCACCCTCCTGCATGTTCAGGCCCCGATCACACAAAATCTTTTTCACTCCATCTTTCCACCTCCAATTTGGTCTCCCCCTTCTCCTCGTTCCCTCCACCTCCGACACATATATCCTCTTGGTCAATCTTTCCTCACTCATTCTCTCCATGTGACCAAACCATTTCAAAACACCCTCTTCTGCTTTCTCAACCACGCTCTTTTTATTTCCACACATCTCTCTTACCCTTACGTTACTTACTCGATCAAACCACCTCACCACACATTGTCCTCAAACATCTCATTTCCAGCACATCCATCCTCCTGCGCACAACTCTATCCATAGTGCACGCCTCGCAACCATACAACATTGTTGTATATATATATATATATATATATATATATATATATATATATATATATATATATATATATATATATATATATATATATATACTTTATAAGACAAGGGAGAAAATAGGAGTTTCAGTGAAGGGGGTTAATGTGGAGGTGATAACAAGTAGTGGTTATGTGAAAAGGAGATGGAGTGAGTATTTTGAAGTATTGCTGAATGTGTTTGACGATAGAGTGGCAGATATACGGTGTTTTGGTCGAGGTGGTGTGGAAAGTGAGAGGATTAGGGAAAATGATTTGGTACACAGAGAAGAGGTAGTAAATGTTTTGCAGAAGATGAATGCCGGCAAGGCAGCAGGTATGTATGGTATTGCAGTGGAATTTATTAAAAAGGGGGTGAATGTATTGTTGATTGGTTGGTAAGGTTTATTTAATGTATGTATGATTCATGTTGAGGTGCCTGAGGATTGGCGGAGTGCTCGCACAGTGCCATTGTACAAAGGCAAAGGGGATAAGAGTGAGTGCTCAAATTTCAGAGGTATAGGTTTGTTGAGTAGTCCTGGGAAATTCTATGGGAGGGTAATGACTGAGAGGGTGAAGCATATACAGAGTATCAGATTGGGGAAGAGCAGTGTGGGTTCAGAAGTGGTGGAGGATGTTCGGATCAGGTGTTTGCGTGGAGGAATGTATGTGAGAAAAACTTAGAAAAGCAAATTGATTTGTATGTAGCATTTATGGATCTGAAGAAGGCATATGATAGAGTTGATAGAGATGCTCTGTGGAAGGTTTTAAGAACATATGGTGTGGGTGGCAAGTTGTTAGAAGCAGTGAAAAGTTTTTATCGAGGATGTAAGGCATGTGTACGTGTAGGAAGAGAGGAAAGTGATTCGTTCTCAGTGAATGTAGGTTTGCGGCAGGGGTGTGTGATGTCTCTATGGTTGATTAATTTGTTAATGGATTTCGTTGTTAGGGAGGTGAATGCAAGACTTTTGGAAAGAGGGGCAAGTAGGCAGTCTGTTGTGAATGAGAGAGCTTGGGAAGTGAGTCAGTTTTTGTTCGCTGGTTATACAGCACTGGTGGCTGATTCATGTGAGAAACTGCAGAAGCTGGTGACTTGATTGGTAAAGTGTGTGAAAGAAGAAAGTTAAGTGTAAATGTGAATAAGAGCAAGGTTATTAGGTACAGTAGGGATGAGGGGCAAGTAAATTAGGAAGTACTTTTGAATGGAGAAAACTGGAGGAAGTAAAGATTTTTAGATATCTGGGAGTGAATCTGGCAGCGGATGGAACCATGGAAATGGAAGTGAATTATAGGGTGTGGGAGGGGGCGAAAATTCTAGATATAGGGGAGAAAGAATACTTCCCACGTAATCCTCACGTGTCGTAGAAGGCGACTAAAGGAGACGGGATCGGGGGGCCAGAAACCCTCCCCTCCTTGTATTTTGACTTTCTAAAAGGGGAAACAGAAGAAGGAGTCACGCGGGGAGTGCTCATCCTCCTCGAAGGCTCAGATTGGGGTGCCTAAATGTGTGTGGATGTAACAAAGATGAGAAAAAAGGAGAGATAGGTGGTATGTTTGAGGAAAGGAGCCTGCATGTTTTGGCTCTGAGTGAAACGAAGCTCAAGGGTAAAGAGGAAGAGTGGTTTGGGAATGTCTTGGGAGTAAAGTCAGGTGTTAGTGAGAGGACAACAGCAAGGGAAGGAGTAGCACTACTCCTGAATCAGGAGTTGTGGGAGTATGTGATAGAGTGCAAGAAAGTAAACTCTAGATTCATATGGGTAAAACTGAAAATTGTTAGAGAGAGATGGGTGATTACTGGTGCATATGCACCTGGGCATGAGAAGAAAGATCATGAGAGGCAAGTGTTTTGGGAGAAGCTGAATGAGTGTGTTAGTGGTTTTGATGCACAAGAACGGGTTATAGTGATGGGTGATTTGAATGCAAAGGTGAGTAATGTGGCAGTTGTGGGAATAATTGGTATACATGGGGTGTTCAGTGTTGTAAATGGAAATAGTGAAGAGCTTGTAGATTTATGTGCCGAAAAAGGACTGGCGATTGGGAATACCTGGTTTAAAAAGCGGTATATACATAAGCATACGTATGTAAGTAGGAGAGATGGCCAGAGAGCGTTATTGGATTACGTGTTAATTGATAGGCGCGTGAAAGAGAGACTTTTGGATTTAAATGTGCTGAGAGGTGCAAGTGGAGGGATGTCTGATCATTATCTTGTGGAGGCGAAGGTGAAGATTTGTAGGGGTTTTCAGAAAAGAAGAGAGAATGTTGGGGTGAAGAGAGTGGTGAGAGTAAGTGAGCTTGGGAAGGAGACTTGTGTGAGGAAATACTAGGAGAGACTGAGTACAGAATGTAAAAAGGTGACGACAAAGGAGGTAAGCGGAGTTTGTGAGGAATGGGATTATATTAGGGAAGCAGTGGTGGCTTGCGCTAAAGATGCTTGTGGCATGAGAAGCTTGGGAGGCGGGTTTGATTAGAAAGGGTAGTGAGTGGTGAGATGAAGAAGTAAGAGTATTAGTGAGATAGAAGAGGGAGGCATTTGGACGATTTTTTCAGGAAAAAATGCAAATGAGTGGGATATGTATAAAAGAAAGAGGCAGGAGGTCAAGAGAAAGGTGCAAGAGGTGAAAAAGAGGGCAAATGAGAGTTGGGGTGAGAGAGTATCATTAAATTTTAGGGAGAATAAAAAGGTTTTTTTGGAAGGAGGTAAATAAAGTGCGTAAGACAAGGGAACAAATGGAACTTCAGTGAAGGGGGCTAATGGGGAGGTGATAACAAGTAGTGGTGATGTGAGAAGGAGATGGAGTGAGTATTTTGAAGGTCTGCTGAATGTGTTTGATGATAGAATGGCAGATGTACGATGTTTAGGTCGAGGTGTTGTGCAAAGTGAGAGGGTTAGGGAAAATGATTTGGTAAACTGAGAAGAGGTAGTAAAAGCTTTGCGGAAGATGAAAGCCGGCAAGGCAGCAGGTTTGGATGGTATTGAAGTGGAATTTATTAGAAATGGGTGTGACTATATTATTGACTGGTTGGTAAGGTTATTTAATGATTCATGGTGAGGTGCCTGAGGATTGGCGAAATGCGTGAATTTTGCCATTGTACAAAAGCAAAGGGGATAAGAGTGAGTGCTTAAATTACAGAGGTATAAGTTTGTTGAGTATTCCTGGTAAATTATATGGGAGTGTATTGATTGAGAGGGTGAAGGCATGTACAGAGCATCAAATTCGGGAAGAACAGTGCGGTTTTAGAAGTTGTAGAGGATGTATGGATTAGGTGTTTCCTTTGACGAATGTAAGTGAGAAATACTCAGAAAAGCAAATGGATTTGTATGTAGCATTTATGGATTTGGAGAAGGCATATGAAAGAGTTGATAGAGATGCTCTGTGGAAGGTATGAAGAATACATGGTTTGGGAGGCAAGTTGTTAGAAGCAGTGAAAAGTTTTTATCGAGGATGTAAGGCAGGTGTACGTGTAGGAAGAGAGGAATGTGATTGGTTCTCAGTGAATGTAGGTTTGCTGCAGGGGTGTGTGATGTCTCCATGGTTGTTTAATTTGTTTATGGATGGGGTTGTTAGGGAGGTGAATGCAAGAGTTTTGGAAAGAGGGGCAAGTATGCAGTCTGTTGTGGATGAGAGAGCTTGGGAAGTGAGTCAGTTGTTGTTCGCTGATGATACAGCGCTGGCGGCTGATTCATGTTAGAAACTGCAGAAGCTGGTGACTGAGTTTGATAAAGTGTGTGAAAGAAGAAAGTTAAGAGTAAATGTGAATAAGAGCAAGTTTATTAGGTACAGTAGGGTTGAGGCTCAAGTCAATTGGGAGGTAAGTTTGAATGGAGAAAAACTGGAGGAAGTAAAGTGTTTTAGATATCTGGGAGCGGATATGGCAGCGGATGGAACCATGGAAGCGAGAGTGAATTATAGGGTGGGGGATGGTGCCAAAATTCTGGGAGCCTTGAAGAATGTGTGGAAGTCGAGAACATTATCTCGGAAAGCAAAAATGTGTATGTTTGAAGGAATAGTGGTTCCAACAATGTTGTATGGTTGCTAGGCGTGGGCTCTGGATAGAGTTGAGCGCAGGTGGGTGGATTTGCTGGAAATGAGATGTCTGAGGACAATATGTATTGTGAGGTGGTTTGATCGAGTAAGTAATGTAAGTGTAAGAGAGATGTGTGGAAACAAAAAGAGTGTTGTTGAGAGAGCAGAAGAGGGTGTTTTGAAATGGTTTGGTCGCATGGAGAGAATGAGTGAGGAAAGATTGACCAAGAGGATATATGTGTCAGAGGTGGAGGGAACGAGGAGAAGTGGGTGACCAAATTGGAGGTGGAAAGATGAAGTGAAAAAGATTTTGAGTGATCGGGGCCTGAACATGCAGGAGGGTAAAGGCGTGCAAGGCATGGAGTGAATTGGAACGATGTGGTATACCGGGGTCGACGTGGTGTCAGTGGATTGAACCAGGTCATATGAAGCGTCTGGGGTAAACCATGGAAAGTTCTGTGGGCCTGGATGTGGAAAGGGAGCTGTGGTTTCGGTGCATTATTACATGACAGCTAGAGACTGAGTGTGAACGAATGGGGCCTTTGTCGTGTTTTCCTAGCGCTACCTCGCACACAAGAGTTGGGAGGGGGTTGTTATTCCATGTGTGGCGAGGTGGCGATGGGAATGAATAAAGGCAGACAGCATTAAATATGTAAATGTGTGTATATATATATATGTCTGTGTGTGTATATGTATGTGTACATTGAGATGTATAGGTATGTATATGTGCGCGTGTGGACGTGTATGTATATACATGTGTATGTGGGTGGGTTGGCCATTCTTTCGCCTGTTTCCTTGCGCTACCTCGCTAACGCGGGAGACAGCGACAAAGCAAAATAAATAAAATAAAATATATATATATATATAGAAAGCGACTAGAGGGGACGGGAGCGGGGGGCCAGAAATCCTCCCCTCCTTGTATTAACTTTCTAAAATGGGAAACAGAAGAAGGAGTCACGCGGGGAGTGCTCATCCTCCTCGAAGGCTCAGAGTGGGGTGCCTAAATGTGTGTGGATGTAACCAAGATGTGAAAAAAGGAGAGATAGGTAGTATGTTTGAGGAAAGGAACCTGGATGTTTTGGCTCTGAGTGAAACGAAGCTCAAGGGTAAAGGGGAAGAGTGGTTTGGAAATGTCTGGGGAGTGAAGTCAGGGGTTAGTGAGAGGACAAGAGCAAGGGAAGGAGTAGCAATACTCCTGAAACAGGAGTTGTGGGAGTATGTGATAGAATGTAAGAAAGTAAATTCTCGATTAATATGGGTAAAATTGAAAGTTGATGGAGAGAGGTGGGTGATTATTGGTGCATATGCACCTGGGCATGAGAAGAAAGATCATGAGAGGCAAGTGTTTTGGGAGCAGCTAAATGAGTGTGTTAGCGGTTTTGATGCACGAGACCGGGTTATAGTGATGGGTGATTTGAATGCAAAGGTGAGTAATGTGGCAGTTGAGGGAATAATTGGTATGCATGGGGTGTTCAGTGTTGTAAATGGAAATGGTGAAGAGCTTGTAGATTTATGTGCTGAAAAAGGACTGATGATTGGGAATACCTGGTTTAAAAAGCGAGATATACATAAGTATACTTATGTAAGTAGGAGAGATGGCCAGAGAGCGTTATTGGATTACGTGTTAATTGACAGGCGTGCGAAAGAGAGACTTTTGGATGTCAATGTGCTGAGAGGTGCAACTGGAGGGATGTCTGATCATTATCTTGTGGAGGCTAAGGTGAAGATTAGTATGGGTTTTCAGAAAAGAAGAGTGAATGTTGGGGTGAAGAAGGTGGTGAGAGTAAGTGAGCTTGGGAAGGAGACCTGTGTGAGGAAGTATCAGGAGAGACTGTGTACAGAATGGAAAAAGGTGAGAACAATGGAAGTAAGGGGAGTGGGGGAGGAATGGGATGTATTTAGGGAATCAGTGACGGATTGCGCAAAAGATGCTTGTGGCATGAGAAGAGTGGGAGGTGGGCTGTTTAGAAAGGGTAGTGAGTGGTGGGATGAAGAAGTAAGAGTATTAGTCAAAGAGAAGAGGGAGGCATTTGGACGATTTTTGCAGGGAAAAAATGCAATTGAGTGGGAGAAGTATAAAAGAAAGAGACAAGAGGTCAAGAGAAAGGTGCAAGAGGTGAAAAAAAGGGCAAATGAGAGTTGGGGTGAGAGACTATCAGTAAATTTTAGGGAGAATAAAAAGATGTTCTGGAAGGAGGTCAATAGGGTGCGTAAGACAAGGGAGCAAATGGGAACTTCAGTGAAGGGCGTAAATGGGGAGGTGATAACAAGTAGTGGTGATGTGAGAAGGAGATGGAATGAGTATTTTGAAGGTTTGTTGAATGTGTCTGATGACAGAGTGGCAGATATAGGGTGTTTTGGTCGAGGTGGTGTGCAAAGTGAGAGGGTTAGGGAAAATGATTTGGTAAACAGAGAAGAGGTAGTAAAAGCTTTGCGGAAGATGAAAGCCGGCAAGGCAGCAGGTTTGGATGGTATTGCAGTGGAATTTATAAAAAAAGGGGGTGACTGTATTGTTGACTGGTTGGTAAGGTTATTTAATGTATGTATGACTCATGGTGAGGTGCCTGAGGATTGGCGGAATGCGTGCATAGTGCCATTGTACAAAGGCAAAGGGGATAAGAGTGAGTGCTCAAATTACAGAGGTATAAGTTTGTTGAGTATTCCTGGTAAATTATATGGGAGGGTATAGATTGAGAGGGTGAAGGCATGTACAGAGCATCAGATTGGGGAAGAGCAGTGTGGTTTCAGAAGTGGTAGAGGATGTGTGGATCAGGTGTTTGCTTTGAAGAATGTATGTGAGAAATACTTAGAAAAGCAAATGGATTTGTATTTTGCATTTATGGATCTGGAGAAGGCATATGATACAGTTGATAGAGATGCTCTGTGGAAGGTATTAAGAATATATGGTGTGGGAGGCAAGTTGTTAGAAGCAGTGAAAAGTTTTTATCGAGGATGTAAGGCATGTGTACGTGTAGGAAGAGAGGAAAGTGATTGGTTCTCAGTGAATGTAGGTTTGCGGCAGGGGTGTGTGATGTCTCCATGGTTGTTTAATTTGTTTATGGATGGGGTTGTTAGGGAGGTAAATGCAAGAGTCTTGGAAAGAGGGGCAAGTATGAAGTCTGTTGGGGATGAGAGAGCTTGGGAAGTGAGTCAGTTGTTGTTCGCTGATGATACAGCGCTGGTGGCGGATTCATGTGAGAAACTGCAGAAGCTGGTGATTGAGTTTGGTAAAGTGTGTGGAAGAAGAAAGTTAAGAGTAAATGTGAATAAGAGCAAGGTTATTAGGTACAGTAGGGTTGAGGGTCAAGTCAATTGGGAGGTGAGTTTGAATGGAGAAAAACTGGAGGAAGTGAAGTGTTTTAGATATCTCTGAGTGGATCTGTCAGCGGATGGAACCATGGAAGCGGAAGTGGATCATAGGGTGGGGGAGGGGGCAAAAATTTTGGGAGCCTTGAAAAATGTGTGGAAGTCGAGAACAGTATCTCGGAAAGCAAAAATTGGTATGTTTGAAGGAATAGTGGTTCCAACAATGTTGTATGGTTGCGAGGCGTGGGCTATGGATAGAGTTGTGCGCAGGAGGATGGATGTGCTGGAAATGAGATGTTTGAGGACAATGTGTGGTGTGAGGTGGTTTGATCGAGTAAGTAACGTAAGGGTAAGAGAGATGTGTGGAAATAAAAAGAGCGTGGTTGAGAGAGCAGAAGAGGGTGTTTTGAAGTGGTTTGGGCACATGGAGAGAATGAGTGAGGAAAGATTGACCAAGAGGATATATGTGTCGGAGGTGGAGGGAACGAGGAGAAGAGGGAGACCAAATTGGAGGTGGAAAGATGGAGTGAAAAGGATTTTGTGTGATCGGGGCCTGAACATGCAGGAGGGTGAAAGGAGGGCAAGGAATAGAGTGAATTGGAGCGATGTGGTATACAGGGGTTGACGTGCTGTCAGTGGATTGAATCAAGGCATGTGAAGCGTCCGGGGTAAACCATGGAAAGCTGTGTAGGTATGTATATTTGCGTGTGTGGACGTATGTATGTACATGTGTATGGGGGGGGGTTGGGCCATTTCTTTCGTCTGTTTCCTTGCGCTACCTCGCAAACGCGGGAGACAGCGACGAGGTATAAAAAAAAAAAAAAAAAAAATATATATATATATATATATATATATATATATATATATATATATATATATATATATATGCTTGACCGGAAAAAATTTAACGGAAAGGTGTTATTTGCCTCGTTACGTAGTACGGAGGGATGAAAATTTTTAACTCAAAGGTCTTGAAAATCCTATTATTCTTTCCCCCTATTATTCTTGCCACAGGGAACCTCACCAAATCTGTCTTATTTGCCAATGCTAAGAACCAGAATTTGTCTCGAGGCACCTTTAAAACCCTTTCTATCATTAACCACATCATTTTGAGATATTTGATAAAACACTTAAGCATTAAGAAAAAGTTGTTGATGACACAACCTGCTACCCAGGCCAACCACAGCCACGTGACCTTTCTCAATCACCCTGCCTTTTAACGGTTGCTGCCGGTCAAGTCAGATAGTGTGCTGTTCTTCACTGGTAGACGCAAGACGTCGGTACTTTGTTGTAATTTTGGAATTTGAATAACTTTAAGATAAGATTGTGTCATTAGAAAGGAACGAAAGTTCTTGATTAATCTAGATTAAATGGCATGTTTGAAAATTATTCAACCGAACTTTATATCTGGTGCCACGCACCTGCTGGTGGGAAGACATTTGACTTCTTTCCTGTTTACGTTTACCAGAGTGAACGTTGTGCTGCCCGGGTGATGGCTCGGCCACTTTTGGAGGTGCTTGAGGACCCAGAGGTGTTACACGACCTGCAGCAGCATCCCGGCTCCTTCAGGTAACTTACCGCTCATACTTACGTCAGTTCTTTCGCTCAACCTTACACTAACTTCTGTGGTAGTATAACTAACCCAGCCACAATTACTATCTTCCTGCTAACCACCATTTTCTGAGGATCTTTCCATATTGTATTCATGAATCAGTTTTGCTCCAGTGTAGGGTTAAGAACTTAAATAGAACATAGGGCTAACTGATAAACAAAGGTAATGTTCAACAGAGGTATGGTTAAGCACATCACAAGAGATCGGCTGGTACTTGTATTTCATATTAGTCATCTCAAGTGACCAATAATGAACATTTTTCCATTTTTTTGACAGCTATCAGAAAGATTTTGCAATGATATCTTCAGCACATTTACTTCACTTCACATCCACATCATTCTCATGCAAAATCAAGACAAGTGTGTGGCATCGTGTGTTGACCATTTGTGTTAGCTCTTACATGTAACTCGGTGGAACTCACACTTATATTCTTACGTGGCTGCTTGCTCAACTCACTAGAGTGGCACAGGTGGGTCAACGCAAATCTCACGCTTGCTAAGTCCTCCCTGTTGAACGCCGCAATCACGGCGGTACTACAGTTCTGCACTCAGCTGGGTCACTCAGGGTCAGAGACGACCATAATTGCTGAACGTCTTCAAAGTACACCATCTCGCTCCCCATGGCCGCCGGCCAGCGAACTGGGAATCTAGATAAACGCTGAGGCATGATACATCTGCTCGTGTTGTTCCTTCATTAGACGCCATACAACTTGAGGTCCAGGACTGATCCTCTCCCAGAAACTCAGCTACTCATGAACAACAGGTCTCAGACCCACTACTGGTACAGCTGACCTCTCAGGATGGGTGCAATAGGAAAGTTGTTAAGGATAACACCATTCTGTGAGAGATACGGCATATTGTCAGCACTTGCACCTAATCAAAGTCTGAAATCATGCTAGCTTTTGTAAGTTACCTGAATCATGCAAACTTTTTCCCCTCATTACTTGCATAGACTTTAACCATATATCATACGCATTTGATGACGGAGATGCCTGGACATTTCTGCCTAAAAACGGCTTTAAACTGAATCATTGATTGCATTGCATCCATCAGCAACATATCCAACGGAATTTTTTGTGGGTATGTGGGCATTCTTGATGCCTCTAAAGACATTCTGCCCGTTTGTTCTTCCCTTAGGCTTCTGGAGATCATATGGGGTTAACATATAATGCAGTTCCCAAAACTTTATTTCCAGTCATTACCATGTCTTCGCAATGCATGACGTTTCTGCGCAAGACGCATCTCGTCGGTCAACACACTTAATTCCTGACCCCAGTCACAATGTTGACAACTATGGTCACTTTTTTTGCGTCTGATGTTCATTTCCATTATGATTCCTCAATGAAAAAATCTGTAATCAATTCCTTTATGAGTCTTTTGAACTAAATATAATGAAGTAGTAAGAAAAAATGATTTTCGTTAACTTTTGCAAAATTGTTGGTTATATGCCTAACATTTTCGAATACGAAACTAACATTCGTATACGTTTGTGCCTTGCCTCTTTTTCTCTACCTCTTTTTCTCTACCTCTTTTTGACAAACTTATAATTTAGCCTCAACAGCTAACATGCTTCGATTTGGGTAAAGAGAAAAACATCTACAAAGATTTTACCTTTATTACCATAATTCATACATCCAGTCTATTAGAAGAAAAAATTATAAGCCAATTATAAACAGAAGAGCTCAGGAGCAACTTGTCAGATGTTTTCAAACTGCATCATTAAGCAGTTGATCTGAACTCTATTACTGTACACAAACATGTCCCTCACAATGACCTATATCCTATTACTGTACACACTCGTGTCTCTTACACTGATCTATACCTTATTACTGCACACACTCATGTCCCTCACACTGACCTATACCCTGTTACTGTACACACTCATGTCCCTCACAATGATCTATACCCTATTACTATCCACACTCATGTCCCTCACAACGATATATACCCTATTACTGTACACACTTATGTCCCTCACACTGATATACTCCAAATTACTCTATACACGTCAGTCCCTAGCACTGATTTACATCCTATTACTGTACACAATCATGTCCCTCACACTGATCAATACCGTACTACTCTTCATACTCATAGTCCTGACACTGATCTATACCCTATTACTCTACACACTCATGTTCTTCAGACTGACATATACTCTATTAATGTACTCATGTCTCTTACACTGATCTGTACTCTATCACTGTACACACTCATGTCCCTCACATTGATCTATAACCTATTGAAGCACACACTCGCGTCATTCACACTGATATATAATCTATTTATGTACTCAAGTCACTCACAATGATCTATAACCTATTACGGTACAAACTTAGGTTTTTCACATTGATCTACATGCAATTACTATAAGAATTAATGTTCATCACATTGATCTATACGGGATCACTCTACAGAATCACGTCAAACTGATCTATATCCTATTACTCTTCATACTCAAGTGCCTCACACTGATCTATACCTTATTACTAAACACACTCATGTCACTCACACTGAACTGTTCTCTATTCCAGAACACACTCATGTCCTTTAAACTGATCTATATCCTATTACTCTACATATTAGTGTCCCTCACACTGATATGTACCGTATTACTGTACTCACTCATGTCTCTAAGATTGACCTCTACCTTCTCACTGTAGGTACTCTGGTACCTCATACTGATCTATACCATATTACTGTACACACTATTGTCTCTAACTGATGAATACTTTATCACTAAAATACACTCATGCCCCTCACACTGATCTGTATCCTATTTCGGAATACATTCATGTCCTTTGCACTGATATATACCCTATTACTCTACACATCAATGTCCATTACACTGATCAAATACACTATTTCTTTACACACTCATGTCCCTCAAACTGATATATTATAATTTTTATACTTACTTTGTCGCTGTCTCCCGCGTGAGCGAGGTAGCGCAAGGAAACACACGAAGAAATAGCATAACCCACCCATATACACATGTATATACATACACGCCCACACACGCACATAAACATACCTATACATCTCAACGTATACATATATACACACACACACACACACAGACATATATATATATATATATATATATATATATATATATATATATATATATATATATATATATATATATATATATATATATATATATATATATATATATATATATATATATATATATATATATATATATATATATATATATATATATATATATATATATATATATATATATATATATATATATATATATATATACACATGTACATAATTCATACTGTCCGCCCTTATTCATTTCCGTCTTCACCACGCCACACATGGAAATGACAACCACCTTCCCCCGCATGTGCGCGAGGTAGCACTAGAAAAAGTCAACAAAGGCCACATTCGTTCACACTCAGTCTCTAGCTGCCATGCATAATGCAACGAAACCACAGCTCCTTTTCCACATTCAGGCCCCACAAAAGTTTCCATTGTTTACCACAGACGCTTTACATGCCCTGGTTCAATCTATTAACAGCACGTCGACCCCGGTATACCATATTGTTCCAATTCACTCTATTCCTTGCACGCCTTTCACCCTCCTGCATGTTCAGGCCACGTATATCTTCTTTGTCAATCTTTCCTCACCCATTCTCTCCATATGACCAAACCATTTCAAAACACCCTCTTCTGCTCTTTCAAACACATTATTTTTTAGTACCACATATCTCTCTTACCCTTTCATTACTTACTCGAACAAACCACCTCATACCACATATTGTCCTCAAACAAAACATATCATTTCCAACACATCCACCCTCCTCAGCAAAACTATCTGTAGCCCACGCCTGGCAACCATATAACATTGTTGGAACCACTATTCCTTCAAACATACCCATTTTTGCTTTGCAAGATAACGTTCTCAACTTCCACAGATTTTTCATCGCTCCCAAAACTTTCGTTCCCTCCCCATCATATGATTCACTTCCACTTCCATGGTTATGTCCGCAGCCAAATCCACTCCCAATACTGTCACCCCCTTTTTAAAGAAATTCCACTACAGTACCATCCAAACCCGCTGCCTTCCCGGCTTTCATCTTCCGTAAAGCTTTTGCTACCTCTTCTCTATTTACCAAATCATTCTCCCTAACCCTCTCACATTGCACACCACCTCGACCAAAACAACCTATATCTGCCAATCTATCGTCACACTCATTCAACAAACCTTCAAAATACTCCAATCCTTCCCCACACATCAAAATTACTGGTTATCACATCCCCATTAGCCACCTTCACTTATGTTCCTATTCTTCCCTTGTCTTACCCACATTTTTTACCTCCTTCCAAAACATCTTTTTATTCACCCTAAAATTTAATGATACTCCCTCATCCTAACACTCATTTGCCCTCTTTTTCACCTGTTGCACCTTTTTCTTGACATCCTTCACCTTTCTTTCATTGTTCTCCCAATCATTTGCATTATTTCCCTGCAAAAATCGTCCAAATACCACTCGTTTCTCTTTCATTAATAGTCTTAATTCTTCATCCTACCGCTCATTACACTTTATAATATATATATACATATATATATATATATATATATATATATATATATATATATATATATATATATATATATATATATATATATATATATATATATATGCTTTTATTCATTTTGCTTTGTCGCTGTCTCCCGCGTTAGCGAGGTAGCGCAAGGAAACCCGCACACATACACATGTATATACATACACGTCCATACACGCAAATATACATACCTATACATCTCAATGTACACATATATATATACACACACAGACATATACATATGTACACATGTACATAATTCATACTGTGTGCCTTTATTTGTTCCCATCGCCACCTCGCCACACATGGAATAGCAACCCCCTCCCCCCTCATGTGTGCGAGGTAGCGCGAGGAAAGACAACAAAGGCCCCATTCGTTCACACTCAGTCTCTAGCTGTCATGTAATAATGCACAGAAACCACAGCTCCCTTTCCACATCCAGGCCCCACACACTTTCCATGGTTTACCCCAGACGCTTCACACGCCTTGGTTCAATCCATTGACAAAACGTCGACCCCGGTATACCACATCGCTCCAATTCACTCTATTCCTTGCACGCCTTTCACCCTCCTGCATGTTCAGGCCCCGATCACTCAAAATCTTTTTCACTCCATCTTTCCACCTCCAATTTGGTCTCCCACTTCTCCTCGTTCCCTCCACCTCTGACACATATATCCTCTTCGTCAATCTTTCCCGACTCATTCTCTCCATGTGACCAAACCATTTCAAAACACCCTCTACAGCTCTCTCAACCAAACTCATTTTATTTCCACACATGTCTCTCACCCTTCATTACTTACTCGACCAAACCACCTAACACCACATATTGTCCTCAAACATCTCATTTCCAGCACATCCACCCTCCTGCGCACAACTCTATCCATAGCCCACGCCTCGGAACCATACAACATTGTTGGAACCTCTATTCCTTCAAACATACACATTTTTGCTTTCCGAGATAATGTTCTCGACTTCCAAACATTCTTCAAGGCTCCTAGAATTTTCGTCCCCTCCCCCACCCTATGATTAACTTCCGCTTCCATGGTTCCATCCGCTGCCAGATCCACTCCCAGATATCTAAAACACTTTACTTCCTCCAGTTTTTCTCCATTCAAACTTACCTCCCAGTTTACTTGACCCTCAACCCTACTGTACCTAATAACCTTTCTCTTATTCACATTTACTCTTAACTTTCGTCTTTCACACACTTTACCAAACTCAGTCACCAGCTTTTGCAGTTTCTTTCATGAATCAGCCACCAGCGCTGTATCATCAGCGAACAACAACTGACTCACTTCCCAAGCTCTCTCATCCCCAATAGACTTCATACTTGCCCCTCTTTCCAAAACTCTTGCATTCACCTCCCTAACAACCCCATCCATAAACAAATTAAACAACCATGGAGACATCACACACCCCTGCCGCAAACCTACATTCACTGAGAACCAATCACTTTCCTCTCTTCCTACACGTACACATGCCTTACATCCTCGATAAAAAGTTTTCACAGCTTCTAACAACTTGCCTCCCACACCATATATTCTTAAAACCTTCCACAGAGCATCTCTATCAACTCTGTCATATGCCTTCTCCAGATCCATAAATGCAAAATACAAATCCATTTGTTTTTCTAAATAATTCTCACATACATTCTTCAAAGCAAACACCTGATCCACACATCCTCTACCACTTCTGAAACCACACTGCTCTTCCCCAGTCAGATGCTCTGTACATGCCTTCACCCTCTCAATCAATACCCTCCCATATAATTTACCAGGTATACTCAAGAAACGTATACCTCTATAATTTGGGCACTCACTCTTATCCCCTTTTCCTTTGTACAATGGCACTATGAAAGCATTCCACCAATCCTCAGGCACCTCACCATGAATCACACATACATTAAATAACCTTACCAACCAGTCAACAATACAGTCACCCCCTTTTTCAAAAAATTCCACTGCAATACCATCCAAACCTGCTGCTTTGCCGGCTTTCATCTTCCGTAAAGCTTTTACTACCTCTTCTCTATTTATCAAATCATTTTCCCTAACCCTCTCACTTTGCATACCACCTCAACCAAAACACCCTATATCTGCCACTCTATCATCAAAAACATTCAACAAACCTTAAAAATACTCACTCCATCTCCTTCTCACATCAACACTACTTGTTATCACCTCCCCATTAGCCCCCTTCACTGAAGTTCCCATTTGCTCCCTTGTCTTACGCACTTTATGTACCTCCTTCCAAAACATCTTTTTATTCTCCCTGAAATTTAATGATACTCTCTCACTCCAACTCTCATTTGCCCTGTTTTTAACCTCTTGCACCTTTCTCTTGACCTCCTGCCTCTTTCTTTTATACCTCTCCCACTCATTTGCATTTTTTCCCTGCAAAAATCGTTCAAATGCCTTTCTCTTCTCTTTCACTAATAATCTTTCTTCTTCATCCCACCACTCACTATCGTTTCTAATTAACCAACCTCCCACGCTTCTCATGCCACAAGCATCTTTTGCGCAAGCCATCACTGCTTCCCTAAATACATCCCATTCCTCCCCCACTCCCCTTACCTCATTTGTTCTCACCTTTTTCCATTCTGTACTCAGTCTCTCCTGGTACTTCCTCACACATGTCTCCTTACCAAGCTCACTTACTCTCACCACTCTCTTCAACCCAACATTCTTCTTTTCTGAAAACCCCCACAAATCTTCACCTTCGCCTCCACAAGATAATGATCAGACTTCCCTCCAGTTGCACCTCTCAGCACATTAACATCCAAAAGTCTCTCTTTTGGGCGTCTATCAATTAACACTTAATCCAATAACGCTCTCTGCCCATCTCTCCTACTTACATACGTATACTTATGTATATCTCGCTTTTTAAACCAGGTATTCACAATCACCAGTCCTTTTTCAGCACATAAATCTACAAGCTCTTCACCATTTCCATTTACAACACTGAACACTCCATGTATACCAATTATTCCCTCAACTGCCACATTAATGACTTTTGCATTCAAATAGCCCATCACTATAACCCGATCTTGTGCATCAAAACCACTAACACACTCATTCAGCTGCTCCCAAAACACTTGCCTCTCATGATCTTTCTTCTCATGCACAGGTGCATATGCACCAATAATCACCCATCTCTCTCCATCAACTTTCAGTTTTACACGTATCAATCTAGAATTTACTTTCTTACACTCTATCACATACTCCCAAAACTCCTGATTCAGGAGTAGTGCTACTCCTTCCCTTGCTCTTGTTCACTCACTAACCCCTGACTTTACTCCCAAGACATTCCCAAACCACTCCTCCCCTTTACCCTTTAGCTTCGTTTCACTCAGAGCCAAAACATACAGGTTCCTTTCCTCAAACATACTACCTATCTCTTCTTTTTTCTCATATATATATATATATATATATATATATATATATATATATATATATATATATATATATATATATATATATATATATGTATATTTTTTTTTATTTTTATTATACTTTGTCGCTGTCTCCCGCGTTTGCGAGGTAGCGCAAGGAAACAGACGAAAGAAATGGACCAACCCCCCCCCCCATACACATGTATATACATACGTCCACACACGCAAATATACATACCTACACAGCTTTCCATGGTTTACCCCAGACGCTTCACATGCCTTGATTCAATCCACTGACAGCACGTCAACCCCGGTATACCACATCGCTCCAATTCACTCTATTCCTTGCCCTCCTTTCACCCTCCTGCATGTTCAGGCCCCGATCACACAAAATCTTTTTCACTCCATCCTTCCACCTCCAATTTGGTCTCCCTCTTCTCCTCGTTCCCTCCACCTCCGACACATATATCCTCTTGGTCAATCTTTCCTCACTCATTCTCTCCATGTGCCCAAACCACTTCAAAACACCCTCTTCTGCTCTCTCAACCACGCTCTTTTTATTTCCACACATCTCTCTTACCCTTACGTTACTCACTCGATCAAACCACCTCACACCACACATTTGTCCTCAAACATCTCATTTCCAGCACATCCATCCTCCTGCGCACAACTCTATCCATAGCCCACGCCTCGCAACCATACAACATTGTTGGAACCACTATTCCTTCAAACATACCCATTTTTGCTTTCCGAGATAATGTTCTCGACTTCCACACATTCTTCAAGGCCCCCAGAATTTTCGCCCCCTACCCCACCCTATGATCCACTTCAGCTTCCATGGTTCCATCCGCTGCCAGATCCACTCCCAGATATCTAAAACACTTTACTTCCTCCAGTTTTTTTTCCATTCAAACTCACCTCCGAATTGACTTGACCCTCAACCCTACTGTACCTAATAACCTTGCTCTTATTCACATTTACTCTTAACTTTCTTCTTCCACACACTTTACCAAACTCAGTCACTAGCTTCTGCAGTTTCTCACATGAATCAGCCACCAGCGCTGTATCATCAGCGAACAACAACTGACTCACTTCCCAAGCTCTCTCATCCCCAACAGACTTCATACTTGCCCCTCTTTCCAAAACTCTTGCATTTACCTCCCTAACAACCCCATCCATAAACAAATTAAACAACCATGGAGACATCACACACCCCTGCCGCAAACCTACATTCACTGAGAACCAATCACTTTCCTCTCTTCCTACACGTACACATGCCTTACATCCTCGATAAAAACTTTTCACTGCTTCTAACAACTTGCCTCCCACACCATATATTCTTAATACCTTCCACAGAGCATCTCTATCAACTCTGTCATATGCCTTCTCCAGATCCATAAATGCTACATACAAATCCATTTGCTTTTCTAAGTATTTCTCACATCCATTCTTCAAAGCAAACACCTGATCCACACATCCTCTACCACTTCTGAAACCACACTGCTCTTCCCCAATCTGATGCTCTGTACATGCCTTCACCCTCTCAATCAATACCCTCCCATATAATTTACCAGGAACACTCAACAAACTTATACCTCTGTAATTTGAGCACTCACTCTTATCCCCTTTGCCTTTGTACAATGGCACTATGCACGCATTCCACCAATCCTCAGGCACCTCACCATGAGTCATACATACATTAAATAACCTTACCAACCAGTCAACAATACAGTCACCCCCTTTTTTAATAAATTCCACTGCAATACCATCCAAACCTGCTGCCTTGCCGGCTTTCATCTTCCGCAAAGCTTTCACTACCTCTTCTCTGTTTAACAAATCATTTTCCCTAACCCTCTCACTTTGCACACCACCTCGACCAAAACACCCTATATCTGCCACTCTATCATCAAACACATTCAACAAACCTTCAAAATACTCACTCCATCTCCTTCTCACATCACCACTACTTGTTATCACCTCCCCATTTGCGCCCTTCACTGAAGTTCCCATTTGCTCCCTTGTCTTACGCATTTTATTTACCTCCTTCCAGAACATCTTTTTATTCTCCCTAAAATTTAATGATACTCTCTCACCCCAACTCTCATTTGCCCTTTTTTTTCACCTCTTGCACCTTTCTCTTGACCTCCTGTCTCTTTCTTTTATACATCTCCCACTCAATTGCATTTTTTCCCTGCAAAAATCGTCCAAACGCCTCTCTCTTCTCTTTCACTAGTACTCTTACTTCTTCATCCCACCACTCACTACCTTTTCTAATCAACCCACCTCCCACTCTTCTCATGCCACAAGCATCTTTTGCGCAATCCATCACTGATTCCCTAAATACATCCCATTCCTTCCCCACTCCCCTTACTTCCATTGTTCTCACCTTTTTCCATTCTGTACTCAGTCTCTCCTGGTACTTCCTCACACAGGTCTCCTTCCCAAGCTCACTTACTCTCACCACCCTCTTCACCCCAACATTCACTCTTCTTTTCTGAAAACCCATACAAATCTTCACCTTAGCCTCCACAAGATAATGATCAGACATCCCTCCAGTTGCACCTCTCAGCACATTAACATCCAAAAAGTCTCTCTTTCGCACGCCTGTCAATTAACACGTAATCCAATAACGCTCTCTGGCCATCTCTCCTACTTACATAAGTATACTTATGTATCTCTCGCTTTTTAAACCAGGTATTCCCAATCATCAGTCCTTTTTCAGCACATAAATCTACAAGCTCTTCACCATTTCCATTTACAACACTGAACACTCCATGTATACCAATTATTCCCTCAACTGCCACATTACTCACCTTTGCATTCAAATCACCCATCACTATAACCCGGTCTCGTGCATCAAAACCACTAACACACTCATTCAGCTGCTCCCAAAACACTTGCCTCTCATGATCTTTCTTCTCATGCACAGGTGCATATGCACCAATAATCACCCACCTCTCTCCATCAACTTTCAGTTTTACCCATATTGATCGAGAATTTACTTTCTTACACTCTATTACATACTCCCACAACTCCTGTTTCAGGAGTATTGCTACTCCTTCCCTTGCTCTTGTCCTCTCACTAACCCCTGACTTTACTCCCCAGACATTCCCAAACCACTCTTCCCCTTTACCCTTGAGCTTCGTTTCACTCAGAGCCAAAACATCCAGGTTCCTTTCCTCAAACATACTACCTATCTCTCCTTTTTTCACATCTTGGTTACATCCACACACATTTAGGCACCCCACTCTGAGCCTTCGAGGAGGATGAGCACTCCCCGCGTGACTCCTTCTTCTGTTTCCCATTTTAGAAAGTTAATACAAGGAGGGGAGGATTTCTGGCCCCCCGCTCTCGTCCCCTCTAGTCGCTTTCTACGACTATGTATATACACATATATATATATGTATATACACATATATATATATATATATATATATATATATATATATATATATATATATATATATATATATATATATGTATATATATATATATATATATATATATATATATATATATATATATATATATATATATATATATATATATATATATATATATATATATATATATATATATATATGCATATATATATATATATATATATATATATATATATATATATATATATATATATATATATATATATATATATATATATATATATATATATATATATATATTCATTTATTAATTTATTTTGTTTTGTCGCTGTCTCCCGCGTTAACGAACTAGCACAAGGAAACATACGACAGAATGGCCCAACCCACCCACATACACATGTATATACTTACACGTCCACACCCGCAAAATATATATGCGTATACATCTCAACGTATACATATATATATACACAAACAGATATATACATATACACACATGTACATAATTCTTACTGTCTGCCTTTAATCACTCCCATCGCCAACTCGCCACACATGAAATAACAGCCCCCTCCCACTCATGTGTGCGAGGTAGCGCTAGAAAAACAAAACAAAGGCCCCATTCGTTCACACTCAGTCTCTAGCTGTCATGTAATAATGCACCGAAACCATAGCTCCCTTTCCACATCCACGCCACACAGAACTTTCCATGGTTTACCAAAGACGCTTCACATGCCCTGGTTCAATCCGTTGACAGCACGTCGTCCCCGGTATACGATATCGTTACAATTCACTCTATTCGTTTCCCGCCTTTCACCCTTATGCATGTTCAGGCCCCGATCACTCAAAATCCTTTTCACTCCATCTTTCCGCCTCCAATTTGGTCTCCCACTTTTCCTCGTTCCCTCCACCTCCGACACATATATCCTCTTCATCAATCTTTCCTCACTCATTCTCTCCATGTGACCAAACCATTTCAAAACACCCTCTACTGCTCTCTCAACCACACTCTATTTATTTCCACACATGTCTCTTACCCTTACATTACTTACCCAATTAAACCACCTCACACCACATATTGTCCTCAAGCATCTCATTTCCAGCACATCCACCCTCCTGCGCACAACTCTATCCATAGCCCACGCCTGGCAACCATACAACATTGTTGGAACCACTATTTCTTCAAACATATCCATTTTTGCCTTCTGAGATAATGTTCTCGACTTCCAAACATTCTTCAAGGCTCCCAGAACTTTCACCCGCTCCCCCACCCTATGATTCACTTCCGCTTCCATGGTTCCATCCACTGCCAGATCCACTCCCAGATATCTAAAACACTTTACTTCCTCCACTTTTTCTCCATTCAAACTCACCGCCCATTTGACTTGACCCTCAACCCTACAGTACCTAATAACCTTGCTCATATTCACATTTACGCTTAATTTCTCCTTTCACAGACTTTACTAAACTCAGTCAACAGCTTCTGCAGTTTCTCCCATGAATCAGCCACCAGCTGTTTACCATCAGTGAACAACAAGTGACTCACTTCCCAAGCTCTCTCATCCACAACAGACTGCATACTTGCCCTTATTTCTAAAACTCTTGCATTCACCTCCATAACAACCCCATCCATAAACAAATTAAACAACCATGGAGACATCACACACCCCTGCCGCAAACCTACATTCACTGAGAACCAATCACTTTCCTCTCTTCCTACACGTACACATGCCTTACATCCTCGATAAAAACTTTTCACTGCTTCTAACAAGTTGCCTCCCACACCATATATTCTTAATACCTTCCACAAAGCATCTCTATCAACTCTATCATATGCCTTCTCCAGATCCATAAATGCTACATACAAATCCATTTGCTTTTCTAAGTATTTCTCACATACACTCTTCAAAACAAACACCTAATCCACACATCCTCCACCACTTCTGAAACCACACTGCTCTTCCCCAATCTGATGCTCTGTACATGCCTTCACCCTCTCAATCAATACCCTCCCATATGATTTACCAGAAATACTTAACAAACTTATACCTCTGTAATTTGAGCACTCACTCTTATCCCCTTTCCATTTGTACAATGGCAGTATGCAAGCGTGGCGCCAATCCTCAGACACCTCACCATGAATCATACATACATTAAATAACCTTACCAACCAGTCAACAATACAATCACCCCTTTTTTAATAAATTCCACTGCAATACCATCCAAACCTGCTGCCTTGCTGGCTTTCATCTTCCGCAAAGCTTTTACTGCGTCTTCTCTGTTTACCAAATCATTTTCCCTAACCCTCTCACTTTGCACACCACCTCGACCAAAACACCCTATATCTGCCACTCTGTCATCAAACGCATTCAACAAACCTGCAAAATATTCGCTCCATCTCCTACTCACATCACCACTATTTGTTATCACCTCCACATTAGCCCCCTTCACTGAAGTTCCCATTTTCTCCCTCGTCTTACGCACTTTATTTACCTCCTTCCAAAACATCTTTTTATTCTCCCTAGAATTTAGTGATACTCTCTCACCCCAACTCTCATTCGCCCTCTTTTTCACCTCTTGCACCTTTCTCTTGACCACCTGCCTCTCTCTTTTATACATCTCCCACTCATTTGCATTTTTGCCCCACAAAAGTCGTCCAAATGCCTCTCTTCTCTTTCACTAATAATCTTAATTCTTCATCCCACCACTCACTAACCTTTCTAATCAACCCACCTCCCACGCTTCTCATGCCACAATCATCTTTTGCGCAAGCCATTGTTGCTTCCCTAAATACATCTCATTCGTTCCCCACTCCCCTTACCTCCTTTTTTCTCACCTTTTTCCATTCTGTACTCAGTCTCTCCTGGTTCTGACTCACACAAGTCTCCTTCCCAAGCTCACTAACTCTCACCACCTTCTTCACCCTAACATTCTCGCTTCTTTTCTGAAAACTCCTACAAATCTTCACCTTCGCCTCCACAAGATAATGCTCTGACATCCCTCCAGTTGCACCTCTCAGCACATTAACATCCAAAAGTCTCTCTTTCGCGCGCCTTTCAATTAACACGTAATTCGATAATGCTCTGTGGCCATCTCTCCTACTTACATACGCATAATTATGTATATCTCGCTTTATAAACTAGGTATTCCCAATCACCAGTCCTTTTTCAGCACATAAATCTACAAGTTCTTCACCATTTGCGTTTACAACACTGAACACCCCATGTATACCAATTATTACTTCAACTGCCACATTACTCACCTTTGCACTCAAATCACCTATCACTATAACCCGGTCTTGTGCATCAAAACCACTAACACACTCATTCAGCTGCTCCCAAAACACTTGCCTTTCATGATCTTTCTTCTCATGCCCAGGGGCGTAAGCACCAATAATCACCCATCTCTCTCCATCAACTTTCAGTTTTCCCCATATCATCTAGAATTTACATTCTTATTTTCTCTCACATACTCCCACAACTCCTGTTTCAGGAGTAGTGCTACTCCTTCCCTTGCTCTTGTCATCTCACTAACCCCTGAGTTTATTCCAAAGACATTCCCAAACCACTCTTCCCCTTTACCCTTGAGCTTCGTTTCACTGAGAGCCAAAATATCCACGTTCCTTTCCTCAAACATACTACCTATCTCTCCTTTTTTCTCATCTTGGTTACATCCACACACATTTAGACACAACAATCTGAGTCTTGAAGGAAGATGAGCATTCCCCGCGTGACTCCTTCTTCTGTTTCCCCTTTTAGAAAGTTAAAATACAAGGAGGGGAGGGTTTCTGGTGCCCCGCTCCCGTCCCCTTTAGTCGCCTTCTACGACACGTGAGGAATGCGTGGGAAGTATTCTTTCTCCAACATACATCTATCTATCTATCTATCTATCTATCTATCTATCTATCTATCTATCTATATATATATATATATATATATATATATATATATATATATATATATATACATTTTTTTTTTTTTTTTTTGATTTGTCGCTGTCTCCCGCGTTTGCGAGGTAGCGCAAGGAAACAGAAGAAAGAAATGGCCCAACCCACCCCCATACACATGTACATACATACGTCCACACATGCAAATATACATACCTACACAGCTTTCCATGGTTTACCCCAGACGCTTCACATGCCTTGATTCAATCCACTGACAGCATGTCAACCCCGGTATACCACATCGCTCCAATTCACTCTATTCCTTGCCCTCCTTTCACCCTCCTGCATGTTCAGGCCCCGATCACACAAAATCTTTTTCACTCCATCTTTCCACCTCCAATTTGGTCTCCCTCTTCTCGTTCCCTCCACATCCGACACATATATCCTCTTGGTCAATCTTTCCTCACTCATTCTCTCCATGTGACCAAACCATTTCAAAACACCCTCTTCTGCTCTCTCAACCACGCTCTTTTTATTTCCACACATCTCTCTTACCCTTACGTTACTTACTCGATCAAACCACCTCACACCACACATTGTCCTCAAACATCTCATTTCCAGCACATCCATCCTCCTGCGCACAACTCTATCCATAGTCCACGCCTCGCAACCATACAACATTGTTGGAACCACTATTCCTTCAAACATACCCATTTTTGCTTTCCGAGATAGTGTTCTCGACTTCCACACATTCTTCAAGGCTCCCAGAATTTTCGCCCCCTCCCCCACCCTATGATCCACTTCCGCTTCCATGTTTCCATCCGCTGCCAGATCCACTCCCAGATATCTAAAACACTTCACTTCCTGCAGTTTTTCTCCATTCAAACTCACCTCCCAATTGACTTGACCCTCAACCCTACTGTACCTAATAACCTTGCTCTTATTCACATTTACTCTCAACTTTCTTCTTTCACACACTTTACCAAACTCAGTCACCAGCTTCTGCAGTTTCTCACATGAATCAGCCACCAGCGCTGTATCATCAGCGAACAACAACTGACTCACTTCCCAAGCTCTCTCATCCCAAACAGACTTCATCCTTGCCCCTCTTTCCAAAACTCTTGCATTCACCTCCCTAACAACCCCATCCATAAACAAATTAAACAACCATGGAGACATCACACACCCCTGCCGCAAACCTACATTCACTGAGAACCAATCACTTTCCTCTCTTCCTACACGTACACATGCCTTACATCCTCGATAAAAACTTTTCACTGCTTCTAACAACTTGCCTCCCACACCATATAATCTTAATACCTTCCACAGAGCATCTCTATCAACTCTATCATATTCCTTCTCCAGATGAATAAATGCTACATACAAATCCATTTGCTTTTCTAAGTATTTCTCACATACATTCTTCAAAGCAAACACCTGATCCACACATCCTCTACCACTTCTGAAACCACACTGCTCTTCCCCAATCTGATTCTCTGTACATGCCTTCACCCTCTCAATCAATACCCTCCCATACAATTTGCCAGGAATACTCAACAAACTTATACCTCTGTACATATATATATATATATATATATATATATATATATATATATATATATATATATATATATATATATATATATATATATATATATATATATATATATATATATATATATATATATATATATATATTTTTTTTTTTTTTTTCTTTTTCAAACTATTCGCCATTTCTCGCATTAGCGAAGTAGCATTAAGAACAGAGGACTGGGCCTTTGGGGGAATATCCTCACCTTGCCCCCTTCTCTGTTCCTTCTTTTGGAAAATTGAAAAAAAAAAAAGAGAGGGGAGGATTTCCAGCCTCCGCTCCCTCCCCTTTTAGTCGCTATCTACGACACGCAGGGAATACGTGGAAAGTATTTTTTCTCCCCTACCCCCAGGGATAATGTATATATATATATATATATATATATATATATATATATATATATATATATATATATATATATATATATATATATATATATTTTTATTCATTTATTTGCTTTGTCGCTGTCTCCCGCGTTTGCGAGGTAGCGCAAAGAAACAGACGAAAGAAACGGCCCAACCGACCCACATACACATGTATATACATACACTTCCACACACGCAAATATACATGCCTATACATCACAATGTACACATATATATACACACACAGACACATACATATATACCCATGCACACAATTCACACTGTCTGCCTTTATTCATTCCCATCGCTACCTCGCCACACATAGAATACCATCCCCCTCCCCCTCATGTGTTCGAGGTAGCGCTAGGAAAAGATAACAAAGGCCCCATTCGTTCACACTCAGTCTCTAGCTGTCATGCAATAATGCCCGAAACCACAGCTCCCTTTCCACATCCAGGCCCCACACAACTTTCCATGGTTTACCCTAGACGCTTCACATGCCCTGATTCAATCCACTGACAGCTCGTCAACCCCGGTATACCACATCGATCCAATTCACTCTATTCCTTGCCCGCCTTTCACCCTCCTGCATGTTCAGGCCCCGATCACTCAAAATCTTTTTCACTCGATCTTTCCTCCTCCAATTTGGTCTCCCACTTCTCCTCGTTCCCTCCATCTCCGACACATATATCCTCTTGGTCAATCTTTCCTCACTCATTCTCTCCATGTGCCCAAACCAATTCAAAACACCCTCTTCTGTTCTCTCAACCACGCTCTTTTTATTTCCACACATCTCTCTTACCCTTACATTACTTACTCGATGAAACCACCTCACACCACACATTGTCCTCAAACATCTCATTTCCAGCACATCCACCCTCCTGCGCACATCTCTATCCATAGCCCACGCCTCGCAACCATACAACATTGTTGGAACCACTATTCCTTCAAACATACCTATTTTTGCTTTCCGAGAAAATGTTCTCGACTTCCACACATTCTTCAAGGCTCCCAGGATTTTCGCCCCCTCCCCAACCCTACGATTCACTTCTGCTTGGGAGTAAAGTCAGGGGGTAATGAGAGGACAAGAGCAAGGGAAGGCGTAGCACTACTCCTGAAACAGGAGTTGTGGGAATATTTGATAGAATGTAAGAAAGTAAATTCTAGATTAATATGGTTAAAACTGAAAGTTGGTGGAGAGAGATGGGTGATTATTGGTGCATATGCACCTGGGTATGAGAAGAAAGATCATGAGAGGCAAGTGTTTTGGGAGAAGCTGAATGAGTGTGTTAGTGATTTTGATTCACAAGACCGTGTTATGGTATTGGGTGATTTGAATGTAAAAGTGAGTAATGTGGCAGTTGAGAGAATAATTGGTGTACATGCGGTGTTCAGTGTTGTAAATGGAAATGGTTAAGAGCTTGTAGATTTATGAGCTCAAAAAGGACTGGTGATTGGGAATACCTGGTTTAAAAAGCTAGATATATATAGGTATATGTATGTAAGTAGGAGAGATGGCTAGAGAGCTTTATTGGATTACGTGTTAATTGAAAGGCGCGCGAAAGAGAGACTTTTGGATGTTGGTGTGCTGAGAGGTGCAACTGTACGGATGTCTGATCATTATCTTGTGGAGGCAAAGGTGAAGATTTGTATGGGTTTTCAGAAAAGAAGAGGGAATGTTGGGGTGAAGAGGGTGGTGCGAATTAATGAGCTTGGGAAGCAGACTTGTCTGAGTCAGAACCAGGAGAGACTTAGTACAGAATGGAAAAAGGTGAGAACAAAGGAGGTAAGGGGAGTGGGGGATGAATGGGATGTATTTAGGGAAGCAGTTATGGCTTGCGCAAAATATGCTTTTAGCATGAGAAGCGTGGGAGGTGGGTTGATTAGAAAGGGTAGTGAGTGGTGGGATGAAGAGATAAGATTTTTAGTGAAAGAGAAGAGAGAGGCATTTGGACGATTTTTGCAGGGAAAAATGCAAATGAGTGGGAGATGTATAGAGAAAAGAGGCAGGAGGTCAAGAGAAAGGTGCAAGAGGTGAAAAAGAGAGCAAATGAGAGTTGGGGTGAGAGAGTATCATTAAATTTTAGTGAGAATAAAAAGATGTTCTGGAAGGTCTGGAAGGAGGTAAATAAAGTGCGTAAGACAAGGGAACAAATGGGAACTTCAGTGACGGGAGCTGATGGGGAAATTATAACAAGTAGCGGTAATGTGAGAAGTAAATGGAGTGAGCATTTTCAACGTTTGTTGAATGTGTTTGATGATATTGTGGCAGATATAGGGTGTTTTGGTCGAGGTGGTGTGCAGAGTGAGAGGGTTAGGGAAAATGATTTGGTAAACGGAGAAGAGGTAGTAAAAGCTTTGCGGAAGATGAAAGACGGCAATGCAGCAGGTTTGGATGGTATTGCTGTGGAATTTATTAAAAAAGGGGGTGACTGTATTGTTGGCTGGTTGGTAATGTTATTTAATGTATGTATGATTCATGTTGAGGTGCCTGAGGATTGGCGGAATGCTTGCATATTGCCAGTGTAAAAAAGCAAAGGGGATAAGAGTGAGTGCTCCAATTACAGAGGTATAAGTTTGTTGAGTATTCTTAGTAAATTATATGAGAGGACATGCATTGAGACGTTCAGGGCATGCACAGAGCATCAGATTGGGGAATAGCAGTGTGGTTTCAGAAGTAGTAGAGGATATGTGGATCAGGTGTTTGCTTTGAAGAATGTATGTGAGAAATACTTAGGAAAGCAAATGGATTTGTATGTATCATTTATGGATCTATAGAAGGCATATGATAGAGTTGATAGGGATGCTCTGTGGAAGGTACTAAGAATATATAGTGTGGGAGGCAAGTTGTTAGAAGCAGTGAAAAGTTTTTATCAAGGATGTAAGGCATGTGTACGTGTAGGAAGAGAGGAAAGTGATTGGTTCTCAGTGAATATAGGTTTACGGAAGGGATGTGTGATGTCTCTAAGGTGGTTTAATTTGTTTATGGATGGGGTTGTTAGGGAGGTGAATGCAAGAGTTTTGGAAAGAGGGGTAAGTATGCAGTCTGTTGTGGATGAGAGAGCTTGGGAAGTGAGTCAGTTGTTGTTCGCTGATGATACAGCTCTGGTGGCTGATTCATGTGAGAAACTGCAGAAGCTGGTGACTGAGTTTGGTAAAGTGTGTGAAAGAAGAAAGTTAAGAGTAAATGTGAATAAAAGCAAGGATATTAGGTACAGTAGGGCTGAGGGTTAGGTCAATTGGGAGGTAAGTTTGAATGGAGAAAAACTGGAGGAAGTAAAGTTTTTTAGATATCTGGGAGTGGATCTGGCAGCGGATTGATCCATGGAAGCGGAAGTGGATCATAGGGTGGGGGAGGGGGCGAAAATTCTGGGAGCCTTGAAGAATGTTTGGAAGTCGAGAACATTATCTCGGAAAGCAAAAAGGGCTATGTTTGAAGGAATAGTGGTTCCAACAATGTTGTATGGTTGCGAGGCGTGGGCTATGAATAGAGTTGTGCGCAGGAGGGTGGATGTGCTGGAAATGAGATGTTTGAGGACAGTATGTGGTGTGAGGTGGTTTGATCGAGTAAGTAACGTAAGGGTAAGAGAGATGTGTGGAAATAAAAAGAGCGTGGTTGAGAGAGCAGAAGAGGGTGTTTTGAAATGGTTTGGTCACATGGAGAGAATGAGTGAAGAAAGATTGACCAAAAGGATATATGTGTCGGAGGTGGATGGAACGAGGAGAAGTGGGAGACCAAATTGGAGGTGGAAAGATCGAGTGAAAAAGATTTGTGAGTGATCGGGGCCTGAACATGCAGGAGGGTGAAAGGCGGGCAAGGAAGAGAGTGAATTGGATCGATGTGGTATACCGGGGTTGACGTGGTGTCAATGGATTGAACCAGAGCATATGAAGCGCCTGGGGTAAACCATGGAAAGTTCTGTAGGGCCTGGATGTGGAAAGGGAGGTGTGGATTCGGGCATTATTGCGTGACAGCTTGAGAATGAGTGTGAACAAATGGGGCCTTTGTTATCTTTTCCTAGCGCTACCCCGCACACACGAGGGGGGAGGGGGGATGTTATTCCATGTGTGGCGAGGTGGCGATGGGAATAAATAAAGGCAGACAGTATGAATCATATACATGTGTATATATGTATATGTCTGTGTGTGTAGATATATGTGTACATTGTGATGTATAGGTATGTATATTTGCATGTGTGGACGTGTATGTATAGACATGTGTATGGGGTGGGTTGGTCAATTTCTTTCGTCTGTTTCCTTGCGCTACCTCGCAAACGCGGGAGAAAGCGACAAAGCAAAATAAATAAATAAATAATTAAATATATATATATATATATATATATATATATATATATATATATATATATATATATATATATATATATATATATATATGTATATATATGTATATATATAAATATATATATATATATATATATATATATATATATATATATATATATATATATATATATATATATATATATATATATATATATATAGAAAAAAAAAAAAATATATATATATATATATATATATATATATATATATATATATATATATATATATATATATATACTTTTTTTTTTTTTGCTTTGTCGCTGTCTCCCGCGTTTGCGAGGTAGCGCAAGGAATCAGACGAAAGAAATTGCCCAGCCCACCCCCATACACATGTATATACATACGTCCACACACGCAAATATACATACCTACACAGCATTCGATGGTTTACCCAGACGCTTCACATGCCCTGATTCAATCCACAGACAGCACGTCAACCCCGGTATACCACATCGATCCAATTCACTCTATTCCTTGCCCTCCTTTCACCCTCCTGCATGTTCAGGCCCCGATCACACACAATCTTTTTTACTAAATCTTTCCACCTCCAATTTGGTCTCCCACTTCTCCTCGTTCCCTCTACCTCCGACACATATATCCTCTTGGTCAATCTTTCCTCACTCATTCTCTCCATGTGCCCAAACCATTTCAAAACACCCTCTTCAGCTCTCTCAACCACGCTCTTTTTGTTTCCACACATCTCTCTTACGCTTACGTTACTTACTCGATCATACCACCTCACACCACACATTGTCCTCAAACATCTCATTTCCAGCACATCCATCCTCCTGCGCACAACTCTATCCATAGCCCACGCCTCGCAACCATACAACATTGTTGGAACCACCATTCCGTCAAACATACCCATATATATATATATATATATATATATATATATATATATATATATATATATATATATATATATATATATATATATATATATATATATGGGGAGGTGATAACAAGTAGTGGTGATGTGAGAAGGAGATGGAGTGAGTATTTTGAAGGTTTGTTGAATGTGTTTGATGATAGAGTGGCAGATATGGGGTGTTTTGGTCGAGGTGGTGTGCAAAGTGAGAGGGTTAGGGAAAATGATTTGGTAAACAGAGAAGAGGTAGTGAAAGCTTTGCGGAAGATAAAAGCCGGCAAGGCGGCGCGTTTGGATGGTATTGCAGTGGAATTTATTAAAAAAGGGGGTGATTGTATTGTTGACTGGTTGGTAAGGTTATTCAATGTATGTATGACTCATGGTGAGGTGCCTGAGGCTTGGCGGAATGCGTGCATAGTGCCATTGTACAAAGGCAAAGGGGATAAGAGTGAGTGCTCAAATTACAGAGGTATAAGTTTCTTGAGTATTCCTGGTGAATTATATGGGAGGGTATTGATTGAGAGGGTGAAGGCATGTACAGAGCATCAGATTGGGGAAGAGCAGTGTGGTTTCAGAAGTGGTAGAGGATGTGTGGATCAGGTGTTTGCTTTGAAGAATGTATGTGAGAAATACTTAGAAAAGCAAATGGATTTGTATGTAGCATTTATTCATCTGGAGAAGGCATATGATAGAGTTGATAGAGATGCTCTGTGGAAGGTATTAAAAATATATGGTGTGGAAGGAAAGTTGTTAGAAGCAGTGAAAAGTTTTTATCGAGGATGTAAGGCATATGTACGTGTAGGAAGAGAGGAAAGTGATTGGTTCTCAGTGAATGTAGGTTTGTGGCAGGGGTGTGTGATGTCTCTATGGTTGTTTAATTTGTTTATGGATGGGGTTGTTAGGGAGGTATATGCAAGAGTTTTGGAAAGAGGGGCAAGTATGAAGTCTGTTGGGGATGAGAGAGCTTGGGAAGTGAGTCAGTTGTTGTTCGCTGATGATACAGCGCTGTTGGCTGATTCATGTGAGAAACTGCAGAAGCTGGTGACTGAGTTTGGTAAAGTGTGTGGAAGAAGAAAGTTAAGAGTAAATGTGAATAAGAGCAAGGTTATTAGGTACAGTAAGGTTGAGGGTCAAGTCAATTGGGAGGTGAGTTTGAATGGAGAAAAACTGGAGGAAGTGAAGTGTTTTAGATATCTGGGAGTGGATCTGGCAGCGGATGGAACCATGGAAGCGGAAGTGGATCATAGGGTGGGGGAGGGGGCGAAAATTCTGGGAGCCTTGAAGAATGTGTGGAAGTCGAGAACATTATCTCGGAAAGCAAAAATGGGTATGTTTGAAGGAATAGTGGTTCCAGCAATGTTGTATGGTTGCGAGGCGTGGGCTATGGATAGAGCTGTGCGCAGGAGGATGGATGTGCTGGAAATGAGATGTTTGAGGACAATGTGTGGTGTGAGGTGGTTTGATCGAGTGAGTAACGTAAGGGTAAGAGAGATGTGTGGAAATAAAAAGAGCGTGGTTGAAAGAGCAGAAGAGGGTGTTTTGAAGTGGTTTGTCCACATGGAGAGAATGAGTGAGGAAAGATTGACCAAGAGGATATATGTGTCGGAGGTGGAGGGAAGGAGGAGAAGAGGGAGACCAAATTGGAGGTGGAAAGATGGAGTAAAAAGATTTTGTGTGATCGGGGCCTGAACATGCAGGAGGGTGAAAGGAGGGCAAGGAATAGAGTGAATTGGAGCGATGTGGTATACTGGGGTTGACGTGCTGTCAGTGGATTGAATCAAGGCATTTGAAGCGTCTGGGGTAAACCATGGAAAGCTGTGTAGGTATGTATATTTGCGTGTGTGGACGTATGTATATACATGTGTATGGGGGGGTTAGGCCATTTCTTTCGTCTGTTTCCTTGCGCTACCTCGCAAACGCGGGAGACAGCGACAAAGTATAATAAAAAAAAAAATATATATATATTGAATACTTCCCACGTATTCCCTGCGTGTCGTAGAAGGCGACTAAAAGGGGAGGGAGCGGGTGGCTGGACATCCTCCCCTCTCGTTTTTTTCAATTTTCCAAAAGAAGAAGGAAATGTGTGTGGATGTAACCAAGATGTGAAAAAAGGAGAGATAGGTAGTATGTTTGAGGAAAGGAACCTGGATGTTTTGGCTCTGAGTGAAACGAAGCTCAAGGGTAAAGGGGAAGAGTGGTTTGGGAATGTCTGGGGAGTAAAGTCAGGGGTTAGTGAGAGGAGAAGAGCAAGGGAAGGAGTAGCAATAATCCTGAAACAGGAGTTGTGGGAGTATGTGATAGAATGTAAGAAAGTAAAGCCTCGATTAATATGGGTAAACTGAAAGTTGATGGAGAGAGGTGGGTGATTATTGGTGCATATGCACCCGGGCATGAGAAGAAAGATCATGAGAGGCAAGTGTTTTGGGAGCAGCTGAATGAGTGTGTTAGTGGCTTTGATGCACGAGACCGGGTTATAGTGATGGGTGATTTGAATGCAAAGGTGAGTAATGTGGCAGTTGAGGGAATAATTGGTATACATGGGGTGTTCAGTGTTGTAAATGGAAATGGTGAAGAGCTTGTAGATTTATGTGCTGAAAAAGGACTGATGATTGGGAATACCTGGTTTAAAAAGCGCGATATACATAAGTATACTTATGTAAGTAGGAGAGATGGCCAGAGAGCGTTATTGGATTACGTGTTAATTGACAGGCGTGCGAAAGAGAGACTTTTGGATGTTAATGTGCTGAGAGGTGCAACTGGAGGGATGTCTGATCATTATCTTGTGGAGGCTAAGGTGAAGATTTGTATGGGTTTTCGGAAAAGAAGAGTGAATGTTGGGGTGAAGAGGGTGGTGAGAGTAAGTGAGCTTGGGAAGGAGACCTGTGTGAGGAAGTACCAGGAGAGACTGAGTACAGAATGGAAAAAGGTGAGAGCAATGGAAGTAAGGGGAGTGGGGGAGGAATGAGATGTATTTAGGGAATCAGTGATGGATTGCGCAAAAGATGCTTGTGGCATGAGAAGAGTGGGAGGTGGGTTGAATAGAAAGGGTAGTGAGTGGTGGGATGAAGAAGTAAGAGTATTAGTGAAAGAGAAGAGAGAGGCATTTGGACGATTTTTGCAGGGAAAAAATGCAATTGAGTGGGAGATGTATAAAAGAAAGAGACAGGAGGTCAAGAGAAAGGTGCAAGAGGTGAAAAAAAGGGCAAATGAGAGTTGGGGTGAGAGAGTATCATTAAATTTTAGGGAGAATAAAAAGATGTTCTGGAAGGAGGTAAATAAAGTGCGTAAGACAAGGGAGCAAATGGGAACTTCAGTGAAGGGCGCAAATGGGGAGGTGATAACAAGTAGTGGTGATGTGAGAAAGAGATGGAGTGAGTATTTTGAAGGTTTGTTGAATGTGTTTGATGATAGAGTGGCAGATATAGGGTGTTTTGGTCGAGGTGGTGTGCAAAGTGAGAGGGTTAGGGAAAATGATTTGTTAAACAGAGAAGAGGTAGTGAAAGCTTTGCGGAAGATGAAAGCCGGCAAGGCAGCAGGTTTGGATGGTATTGCAGTGGAATTTATTAAAAAAGGGGGAGACTGTATTGTTGACTGGTTGGTAAGGTCATTTAATGTATGTATGACTCATGGTGAGGTGCCTGAGGATTGGCGGAATGCGTGCATAGTGCCATTGTACAAAGGCAAAGGGGATAAGAGTGAGTGCTCAAATTACAGAGGTATAAGTTTCTTGAGTATTCCTGGTAAATTATATGGGAGGGTATTGATTGAGAGGGTGAAGGCATGTACAGAGCATCAGATTGGGGAAGAGCAGTGTGGTTTCAGAAGTGGTAGAGGATGTGTGGATCAGGTGTTTGCTTTGAAGAATGTATGTGAGAAATACTTAGAAAAGCAAATGGATTTGTATGTAGCATTTATGGATCTGGAGAAGGCATATGATAGAGTTGATAGAGATGCTCTGTGGAAGGTATTAAGAATGTATGGTGTGGGAGGAGAGTTGTTGGAAGCAGTGAAAAGTTTTTATCGAGGATGTAAGGCATGTGTACGTGTAGGAAGAGAGGAAAGTGATTGGTTCTCAGTGAATGTAGGTTTGCGGCAGGGGTGTGTGATGTCTCCTTGGTTGTTTAATTTGTTTATGGATGGGGTTGTTAGGGAGGTAAATGCAAGAGTTTTGGAAAGAGGGGCAAGTATGAAGTCTGTTGGGGATGGGAGAGCTTGGGAAGTGAGTCAGTTGTTGTTCGCTGATGATACAGCGCTGGTGGCTGATTCATGTGAGAAACTGCAGAAGCTGGTGACTGAGTTTGGTAAAGTGTGTGGAAGAAGAAAGTTAAGAGTAAATGTGAATAAGAGCAAGGTTATTAGGTACAGTAGGGTTGAGGGTCAAGTCAATTGGGAGGTGAGTTTGAATGGAGAAAAACTGGAGGAAGTGAAGTGTTTTAGATATCTGGGAGTGGATCTGGCAGCGGATGGAACCATGGAAGCGGAAGTGGATCATAGGGTGGGGGAGGGGGCGAAAATTCTGGGGGCCTTGAAGAATGTGTGGAAGTCGAGAACATTATCTCGGAAAGCAAAAATGGGTATGTTTGAAGGAATAGTAGTTCCAACAATGTTGTATGGTTGCGAGGCGTGGGCTATGGATAGAGTTGTGCGCAGGAGGATGGATGTGCTGGAAATGAGATGTTTGAGGACAATGTGTGGTGTGAGGTGGTTTGATCGAGTGAGTAACGTAAGGGTAAGAGAGATGTGTGTAAATAAAAAGAGCGTGGTTGAGAGAGCAGAAGAGGGTGTTTTGAAGTGGTTTGGGCACATGGAGAGAATGAGTGAGGAAAGATTGACCAAGAGGATATATGTGTCGGAGGTGGAGGGAACGAGGAGAAGAGGGAGACCAAATTGGAGGTGGAAAGATGGAGTGAAAAAGATTTTGTGTGATCGGGGCCTGAACATGCAGGAGGGTGAAAGGAGGGCAAGGAATAGAGTGAATTGGAGCGATGTGGTATACCGGGGTTGACGTGCTGTCAGTGGATTGAATCAAGGCATGTGAAGCGTCTGGGGTAAACCATGGAAAGCTGTGTAGGTATGTATATTTGCGTGTGTGGACGTATGTATATACATGTGTATGGGGGGGGGGGTTGGGCCATTTCTTTCGTCTGTTTCCTTGCGCTACCTCGCAAACGCGGGAGACAGCGACAAAGTATAATAAAAATAATAATATATATATATATATATATATATATATATATATATATATATATATATATATATAAATAGTATACCGGGGTTGACGTGCTATGAATGGATTGAACCAGGCATGTGAAGCGTCTGGGGTAAACCATGGAAAGTTCTGTGGGCCTGGATGTGGAAATGGATCTCTGGTTTTGCTGCATTATACATGACAGCTAGAGACTGATTGTGAACGAAGGAAGGAAACAGACGAAAGAATGGCCCAACCCACCCACATACACGTGTATATACATATATGTCCACACACGGACATATACATACCTACACCTCTCAACGTATACATATATACACACACAGACATAAGCATATATATACATGTACATAATTCATACTGTCTGCATTTATACATTCCCATCACCACCCTGCTACACCTGAGATAACAACCTCCTCTCCCGTCATATGCGCGAAGTAGCGCTGGGAAAATACAACAAAGGGCACATTCGTTCACACTCAGTCAGTACCTGTCATATAATAATGCACCGATACCACAGCTCCCTTTCCTCATCCAGGCACCACAGAGCTTTCCATGGTTTACCCCAGACGCTTCATATGCCTCGGTTCAATCCACTGATAACACGTCGACCCCGGTATACCACATCGTTGTAATTCACTCTATTCCTTGCAAGCCTTTCACCCTCCGGCATGTTAAGGTCCCTATCACTCAAAATCTTTTTCACTCCATCTTTCTACCTCCAATTTGGTGTCCCACTTCTCGTTCCCTTCACCTCTAACACATATATTCTCTTGGTCAATCTTTCCTCGCTCATTCTCTCCAAGTGACCAAACAATTTCAAAAACCATCTTCTGCTCTCTCAACCACTCTTTTTATTGCCACACATCTCTCTTACCCTATCATTACTTACTCGATCAAACCACCTCACACCACATATTGTCCTCAAACATCTCATTCCCAACACATCCACCCTCCTCCGAACAACTCTATCCATAGCCCACGCCTCGAAACCATATAGCATTGGTGGAACCACTATTCCTTCAAACATACACATTTTTAATTTCCGAGATAATGTTCTCGACTTTCACACATTCTTCAACGCTCCCAGTACTTTTGCCCCCTCCCCCACCCTATGATTCACTTCTGCTTCCATGGTTCCATTCGTTGCCAAATCCACTCCCAAATATATATAAAACACTCCACTTCCTCCAATTTTTCTCCATTTAAACTTACCTCCCTAATTGACTTGTCCCTCAACTCTACTGTACATGATAACCTTGCTCTTATTCACATTTACTCTCAGCTATCTTCTTTCACACACTTTAACAAACTCAGTCACCAGCTTCTGCAGTTTCTCACCCAAATTAGCCACCAGCGCTGTATCATCAGCGAACAACAACTAACTCACTTCCTAAGCTCTCGCATCCACAAATGACTGCATACTTGTACCTCTTTCCAAAACTCTTGCACTTACCTCCCTAACAACCTTATCAATAAACAAATTGAACAGTAATGGAGACATCACACACCCCTACTGTAAGCCAACATTTACTGAGAACCAGTCACTTTCCTCTCTTCCTACTCGTACACATGCCTTATATCCTCGACAAAACTTTTCACTTCTTGCCTTCTACACCGTATTTTCTTAATACCTTACACAGAACATCTCTATCACCTCTATCATATGCCTTCTGAAGATCCATAAATGCTTCCCACAAATCCATTTCCTTTTCTAAGTATTTCTCACATACATTCTTCAAAGCAAACTCCTGATCAAATATCCTCTACCTCTTCTGAAACCACACTGCTATTCCTCAATCTGATGCTCTTTACATGCCTTCACCCTCTGAACCAATACCCTCCCATATAATTTCACAGGAATACTCAACAAACTTATTCCTCTGAAATTTGAGGACTCACCTTAATCCCCTTTGCCTTTGTACAATGGCACTATGGAAACATTCCGCCAATCCTCAGGCACCTCACCATGAGTCATACATGCATTGAATAGCCCTACCAACCTGTCAACAATAATTTCACCCCCTTTTTGAATATATTCCACTACAATACCACCAAAACCCGCTGCCTTCCGGGCTTTTATCTTCTGTAAAGCTTTTACAACCTCTTCTCCGTTTCCCAAATTATTCTCCCTAACCCTCTCACTTTGCACACCATCTCAGCCAAAACACCGTATATCTGCCACTCTATCATCAAACACATTCAACAAACCTTCAAAATACTCACTCCATCTCCTCACATCCATTACTTGTTATCACCTCCCCATTACTCCCCTTCACTGAAGTTCCCATTTGTTCCCTTGTCTCACGCACTTTATTTACCTCTTTCCAAAACATCTTTTTATTCTCACTAAAATTTAATGATACTCTCTCAACCCAACTCTCATTTGCCCTCATTTTCACCTCTTGCACCTTTCCCTTGACCTCCTGCCTATTTCTCTTATACATCTCCCACTCATTTGCATTTCCCTGCAAAAATCGTTCAAATGCCTCTCTCTTCTCTTTCACTAATAATCTTACTTCTTCATCCCACCACTCATCACCCTCCCTAATCCGAAAACCTCCCGCGGTTCTCATGCCACAACCATCTTTTCCGCAAGCCATCAGTGCTTTCCAAAATACATCCCATTCCTCCCCTACTCCCCTTACGTCCTTTCTTCTCACCTTTTTCACATTCTGTACTCAGTCTCTCCTGGTACTTCCTCACACAAGTGTCCTTCCTAAGCTCACTTACCCTCACCACTCATTTCACCCAAAAAATTTTTTCTTCTTTTCTGAAAACCTCTACAAATCTTCCCCTTCACCTCCATAAGATAATAATCAGACATCCCTCCAGTTGCATATCTCAGCATATCAACATCCAAAAGTCACTTTTTCGCGCGATTATCAATTAACACGTAATCCAACAACGCTCTTTGGCCATCTCTCCTACTTACATACGTATACTTATGTACATCTCTCTTTTTAAACCAGGTATTCTGAATCACCAGTCCTTTTTTAGCACATAAATCTACAAGCTCTTCACCATTTGCATTCACAACACTGAACACTCCATGTACACCAATTTCTCCCTCAACTACCACATTACTCACCTTTGAATTCAAATCACCTATCACTATATCACGGTCTCATGCATCAAAACTACTAACACATTCTCTCAGCTGCTACCAAAACACTTGCCTCTCATGATCTTTCTTCTCATGGCCAGGTGCATATGTACCAATAATCACCCATCTCTCTCCATCCGCTTTCAGTTTTACTCATATCAATCTAGAGTTTACTTTCTTACACTCTATCACATACTCCCACCACTCCTCTTTCAGGAGTAGTGCTACTCCTTCACTTCCTCTTGTCCTCTCACTAACCCCTGAATTTACTCCCAAAACATTCCTAAAGCACTCTTCCCCTTTACCCTTGACCTTTCGTTCACTCACAGCCAAAACATGCAGATTCCCTTTCTCAAACATACTACCTATCTCTTCTTCTTTCTCATCTTGGTTACATCCACACACATTTAGACACCCCAATCTGTGCCTTCGAGGTGGATGAGCACTCCCTGCGAGACACCTTCTTCTGTTTCCCCTTTTAGAAAGTTAAGATACACGGAGGGAAATGAATCCAGCCCATTAGTCCCGTCCCCTTTAGACGCTTTCTACGACAAGTGAGTTATACGCAGGGTTGTGTGATGTCTCCATGGTTTTTTAATTTGTTTATGGATTTGGTTGTTAGGGAGGTGAATGCAAGAGTTTTGGAAAGAGGGGAACTATGCAGTCTGTTGGGAATGAGAGAGCTTGGGAAGTGAGTCAGTTGTTGTTCGCTAATAATACAGCGCTGGTGGCTGATGCGTGTGAGAAACTGCAGAAGCTGGTGACTGAGTTTGGTAAAATGCTGTGAAAGAAGAAAGCTGAGAGTAAATGATGTGAATAAGAGCAAGGCTATTAGGTACAGTAGGCTTGAGGGACAAGTCAACTGGGAGGTAAGTTTGAATGGAGAAAAACTGGAGGAAGTAAAGTGTTTTAGATATCTGGGAGTGGATTTGGCAGCGGATGGAACAATGGAAGCTGAAGTGAGTCATAGGGTGGGGGGCAGGGCGAAAGTTCTGGGAGTGTTGAAGAATGGGTGGAAGTCGAGAACATTATCTCGGAAAGGGAAAATGTGTATATTTGAATGAATAGTGATGCCAACATTGTTATATGGTTACGAGGCGTGGGCTATGGATACAGTTGAACGCAGGAGGGTGGATGTGCTTTGAAATGAGGTGTTTGAGGACAATATGTGGTGGGAGGTGGTTTGATCGAGTAAGTATTAATAGGGTAAGAGCGATGTTTGGTAATAAAAGAGTGTGGTTGAGAGAGCAGAAGAGGGGTGCTTTGAAATGGTTTGGTCACATGGGGAGAATGAGTGAGGAAAGGTTGACCAAGAGGATTTATGTGTCAGAGGTAGAGGGAACGAAGAGAAGTGAGAGACCAAATTGGAGATGTAAAGATGGAGTGAAAAAGATTTTGAGTGTTCGGGGCCTGAACATGCAGGAGGGTGAAAGGCGTGCAAGGAATAGAGTGAATTGAACGATGTGGTATACCAGGGTCGACGTGCTGTTAATGGATTGAACCAAGGCATGTGAAGCGTCTAGGGTAAACCATGGAAAGTTTTGTGGGGCCTGGATGTGGAAAGAGAGCTGTGGTTTCGGTGCATTATTGCATAACAACTAGAGACTGAGTTTGAACAAATATGGTCTTTGTTGTCTTTTCCTAGCGCTACCTGACGCACATGGGGAGGGGAGGGGGTTGTTATATCATGTGCGGCGAGTTATCGATGGGGATGAATAAAGGTATCAGTATGAATTATGTACATGTGTATGTATGTATAAATCTGTGTTTGTATATATATGTGTACGTTGAGATGTATAGGTATGTATATCTGCGTGTGTGGACATGTATGCATGTACATGTGCATGTGGGTGGGTTGAGCTATTCTTTCATCAGTTTTCTTGCGCTACCGCGCTAACGCGTAATACAACGACAAAGCAAAATAATAATATATATATATATATATATATATAAATATATATATATATATTATTTTTTTTTTTTTTTTTCTTTGTCGCTGTCTCCCGCGTTTGCGAGGTAGCGCAAGGAAACAGACGAAAGAAATGGCCCAACCCACCCCCATACACATGTATATACATACGTCCACACACGCAAATATACATACCTACACAGTTTTCCATGGTTTACCCCAGACGCTTCACATGTCTTGATTCAATCCAATGACAGCACGTCAACCCTCTTTTACTCGTTCCCTCCACCTCCGACACGTATACCCTCTTGGTCAATCTTTCCTCACTCATTCTCACCATGTGCCCAAACCATTTCAAAACACCCTCTTCTGCTCTCTCAACCACGATCTTTTTTATTTCCACACATCTCTCTTACCCTTACGTTACTTTCTCGATCAAACCACCTCACACCACACATTGTCCTCAAACATCTCATTTCCAGCACATCCATCCTCCAGCGCACAACTCTATCCATTGTCCACGCCTCGCAACCATACAACATTGTTGGAACCACTATTCCTTCAAACATACCCATTTTTGCTTTCCGAGATAATGTTCTCGACTTCCACACATTCTTCAAGGCTCCCAGAATTTTCGCCCCCTCCCCCACCCTATGATCCACTTCCGCTTCCATGGTTCCATCCGCTGCCAGATCCACTCCCAGATATCTAAAACACTTCACTTCCTCCAGTTTTTGTCCATTCAAACTCACCTCCCAATTGACTTGCCCCTCAACCCTACTGTACCTAATAACCTTGCTCTTATTCACATTTACTCTTAACTTTCTTCTTTCACACACTTTACCAAACTCAGTCACCAGTTTCTACAGTTTCTCACATGAATCAGCCACCAGCGCTGTATCATCAGCGAACAACAACTGACTCACTTCCCAAGCTCTCTCATCCCCAACAGACTTCATACTTGCCCCTCTTTCCAAAACTCTTGCATTCACCTCCCTAACATCCCCATCCATAAACAAATTAAACAACCATGGAGACATCACAAACCCCTGCCGCAAACCTACATTCACTGAGAACCAATCACTTTCCTCTCTTCCTACACGTATATACGCCTTACATCCTCGATAAAAACTTTTCACTGCTTCTAACAACTTGCCTCCCACACCATGTAGTCTTAATACCTTCCACAGACCATCTCTATCAACTCTATCATATGCCTTCTCCAGATCCATAAATGCTACATACAAATCCATTATCTTGTGGAGGCAAAGGTGAAGATTTGTATGGGTTTTCAGAAAAGAAGAGTGAATGTTGGGGTGAAGAGGGTGGTGAGAGTAAGTGAGCTTGGGAAGGAGACTTGTGTGAGGAAGTACCAGGAGAGACTGAGTACAGAATGGAAAAAGGTGAGAACAATGGAAGTAAGGGGAGTGGGGGAGGAATGGGATGTATTTAGGGAATCAGTGATGGATTGCGCAAAAGATGCTTGTTGCATGAGAAGAGTGGGAGATGGGTTGATTAGAAAGGGTAGTGAGTGGTGGGATGAAGAAGTAAGAGTATTAGTGAAAGAGAAGAGAGAGGCATTTGGACGATTTTTGCAGGGAAAAAATGCAATTGAGTGGGAGACTTATAAAAGAAAGAGACAGGAGGTGAAGAGAAAGGTGCAAGAGGTGAAAAAAAGGGCAAATGAGAGTTGGGGTGAGAGAGTATCATTAAATTTTAGGGAGAATAAAAAGATGTTCTGGAAGGAGGTAAATAAAGTGCGTAAGACAAGGGAGCAAATGGGAACTTCAGTGAAGGGCGCAAATGGGGAGGTGATAACAAGTAGTGGTGATGTGAGAAGATGGAGTGAGTATTTTGAAGGTTTGTTCAATGTGTTTGATGATAGAGTGGCAGATATAGGGTGTTTTGGTCGAGGTGGTGTGCAAAGTGCGAGGGTTAGGGAAAATGATTTGGTAAACAGAGAAGAGGTAGTAAAAGCTTTGTGGAAGATGAAAGCCGGCAAGGCAGCAGGTTTGGATGGTATTGCAGTGGAATTTATTAAAAAAGGGGGTGACTGTATTGTTGACTGGTTGGTAAGGTTATTTAATGTATGTATGACTCATGGTGAGGTGCCTGAGGATTGGCGGAATGCGTGCATAGTGCCATTGTACAAAGGCAAAGGGGATAAGAGTGAGTGCTCAAATTACAGAGGTATAAGTTTGTTGAGTATTCCAGGTAAATTATATGGGAGGGTATTGATTGAGAGGGTGAAGGCATGTACAGAGCATCAGATTGGGGAAGAGCAGTGCGGTTTCAGAAGTGGTAGAGGATGTGTGGATCAGGTGTTTGCTCTGAAGAATGTATGTGAGAAATACTTAGAAAAGCAAATGGATTTGTTTGTAGCATTTATGGATCTGGAGAAGGCATATGATAGAGTTGATAGAGATGCTCTGTGGAAGGTATTAAGAATATATGGTGTGGGAGGCAAGTTGTTAGAAGCAGTGAAAAGTTTTTATCGAGGATGTAAGGCATGTGTACGTGTAGGAAGAGAGGAAAGTGATTGGTTCTCAGTGAATGTAGGTTTGCGGCAGGGGTGTGTGACGTCTCCATGGTTGTTTAATTTGTTTATGGATGGGGTTGTTAGGGAGGTAAATGCAAGAGTCCTGGAAAGAGGGGCAAGTATGAAGTCTGTTGGGGATGAGAGAGCTTGGAAAGTGAGTCAGTTGTTGTTCGCTGATGATACAGCGCTGGTGGCTGATTCATGTGAGAAACTGCAGAAGCTGGTGACTGTGTTTGGTAAAGTGTGTGGAAGAAGAAAGTTAAGAGTAAATGTGAATAAGAGCAAGGTTATTAGGTACAGTAGGGTTGAGGGTCAAGTCAATTGGGAGGTGAGTTTGAATGGAGAAAAACTGGAGGAAGTGAAGTGTTTTAGATATCTGGGAGTGGATCTGTCAGCGGATGGAACCATGGAAGCGGAAGTGGATCATAGGGTGGGGGAGGGGGCGAAAATTTTGGGAGCCTTGAAAAATGTGTGGAAGTCGAGAACATTATATCGGAAAGCAAAAATGGGTATGTTTGAAGGAATAGTGGTTCCAACAATGTTGTATGGTTGCGAGGCGTGGGCTATGGATAGAGTTGTGCGCAGGAGGATGGATGTGCTGGAAATGAGATGTTTCAGGACAATGTGTGGTGTGAGGTGGTTTGATCGAGTAAGTAACGTAAGGGTAAGAGAGATGTGTGGAAATAAAAAGAGCGTGGTTGAGAGAGCAGAAGAGGGTATTTTGAAATGGTTTGGGCACATGGAGAGAATGAGTGAGGAAAGATTGACCAAGAGGATATATGTGTCGGAGGTGGAGGGAACGAGGAGAAGAGGGAGACCAAATTGGAGGTGGAAAGATGGAGTGAAAAAGATTTTGTGTGATCGGGGCCTCAACATGCAGGAGGGTGAAAGGAGGGCAAGGAATAGAGTGAATTGGAGCGATGTGGTATACAGGGGTTGACGTGCTGTCAGTGGATTGAATCAAGGCATGTGAAGCGTCTGGGGTAAACCATGGAAAGCTGTGTAGGTATGTATATTTGCGTGTGTGGACGTGTGTATGTACATGTGTATGGGGGGGGTTGGGCCATTTCTTTCGTCTGTATCCGTGCGCTACCTCGCAAACGCGGGAGACAGCGACAAAGTATAAAAAAAAAAAAAAAAAAATATATATATATATATATATATATATATATATATATATATATATATCTATATATATCTATATATATCTATATATATATATATATATATATATATATATATATATATATATATATATATATATATATATATATATATATATATATATATATATATATATATATATATATATATATATATATTATCCCTGGGGATAGGGGTGAAAGAATACTTCCCACGTATTCCTCGCGTGTCGTAGAAAGCGACTAGAGGGGACGGGAGCGGGGGCCCAGAAATCCTCCCCTCCTTGTATTAACTTTCTAAAATGGGAAACAGAAGAAGGAGTCACGCGGGGAGTGCTCATCCTCCTCGAAGACTCAGAGTGGGGTGCCTAAATGTGTGTGGATGTAACCAAGATGTGAAAAAAGGAGAGATAGGTAGTATGTTTGAGGAAAGGAACTTGGATGTTTTGGCTCTGAGTGAAACGAAGCTCAAGGGTAAAGGGGAAGAGTGGTTTGGGAATGTCTGGGGAGTAAAGTCAGGGGTTAGTGAGAGGACAAGAGCAAGGGAAGGAGTAGCAATACTCCTGAAACAGGAGTTGTGGGAGTATGTGATAGAGTGTAAGAAAGTAAATTCTCGATTAATATGGGTAAAACTGAAAGTTGATGGAGAGAGGTGGGTGATTATTAGTGCTTATGCACCTGGGCATGAGAAGAAAGATCAAGAGAGGCAAGTGTTTTGGGAGCAGCTGAATGAGTGTGTTAGTGGTTTTGATGCACGAGACCGGGTTATAATGATGGGTGATTTGAATGCAAAGGTGAATAATGTGGCAGTTGAGGGAATAATTGGTATACATTGGGTGTTCAGTGTTGTAAATGGAAATGGTGAAGAGCTTGTAGATTTATGTGCTGAAAAAGGACTGATGATTGGGAATACCTGGTTTAAAAAGCGAGATATACATAAGTATACTTATGTAAGTAGGAGAGATGGCCAGAGAGCGTTATTGGATTACGTGTTAATTGACAGGCGTGCGAAAGAGAGACTTTTGGATGTTAATGTGCTGAGAGGTGCAACTGGAGGGATGTCTGATCATTATCTTGTGGAGGCTAAGGTGAAAATCTGTATGGGTTTTCAGAAAAGAAGAGTGAATGTTGGGGTGAAGAGGGTGGTGAGAGTAAGTGAGCTTGAGAAGGAGACCTGTGTGAGGAAGTACCAGGAGAGACTGAGTACAGAATGGAAAAAGGTGAGAACAATGGAAGTAAGGGGAGTGGGGGAGGAATGGGATGTATTTAGGGAATCAGTGATGGATTGCGCAAAAGGTGCTTGTGGCATGAGAAGAGTGGGAGGTGGGTTGATTAGAAAGGGTAGTGAGTGGTGGGATGAAGAAGTAAGAGTATTAGTGAAAGAGAAGAGAGAGGCATTTGGACGATTTTTGCAGGGAAAAAATGCAATTGAGTGGGAGATGTATAAAAGAAATAGACAAGAGGTCAAGAGAAAGGTGCAAGAGGTGAAAAAAGGGCAAATGAGAGTTGGGGTGAGAGAGTATCATTAAATTTTAGGGAGAATAAAAAGATGTTCTGGAAGGAGGTAAATAAAGTGCGTAAGACAAGGGAGCAAATGGGAACTTCAGTGAAGGGCGCAAATGGGGAGGTGATAACAAGTAGTGGTGATGTGAGAAGGAGATGGAGTGAGTATTTCGAAGGTTTGTTGAATGTGTTTGATGATAGAGTGGCAGATATAGGGTGTTTTGGTCGAGGTGGTGTGCAAAGTGAGAGGGTTAGGGAAAATGATTTGGTAAACAGAGAAGAGGTAGTGAAAGCTTTACGGAAGATGAAAGCCGGCAAGGCAGCAGGTTTGGATGGTATTGCAGTGGAATTTATTAAAAAAGGGGGTGACTGTATTGTTGACTGGTTGGTAAGGTTATTTAATGTATGTATGACTCATGGTGAGGTGCCTGAGGATTGGCGGAATGCGTGCATAGTGCCATTGTACAAAGGCAAAGGGGATAAGAGTGAGTGCTCAAATTACAGAGGTATAAGTTTGTTGAGTATTCCTGGTAAATTATATGGGAGGGTATTGATTGAGAGGGTGAAGGCATGTACAGAGCATCAGATTGGGGAAGAGCAGTGTGGTTTTAGAAGTGGTAGAGGATGTGTTGATCAGGTGTTTGCTTTGAAGAATGTATGTGAGAAATACTTAGAAAAGCAAATGGATTTGTATGTAGCATTTATGGATCTGGAGAAGGCATATGATAGAGTTGATAGAGATGCTCTGTGGAAGGTTTTAAGAATATATGGAGTGGGAGGAAAGTTGTTAGAAGCAGTGAAAAGTTTTTATCGAGGATGTAAGGCATGTGTACGTGTAGGAAGAGAGGAAAGTGATTGGTTCTCAGTGAATGTAGGTTTCCGGCAGGGGTGTGTGATGTCTCCATGGTTGTTTAATTTGTTTATGGATGGGGTTGTTAGGGAGGTAAATGCAAGAGTTTTGGAAAGAGGGGCAAGTATGAAGTCTGTTGGGGATGAGAGAGCTTGGGAAGTGAGTCAGTTGTTGTTCGCTGATGACACAGCGCTGGTGGCTGATTCATGTGTGAAACTGAAGAAGCTGGTGACTGAGTTTGGTAAAGTGTGTGGAAGAAGAAAGTTAAGAGTAAATGTGAATAAGAGCAAGGTTATTAGGTACAGTAGGGGTGAGGGTCAAGTCAATTGGGAGGTGAGTTTGAATGGAGAAAAACTGGAGGAAGTGAAATGTTTTAGATATCTGGGAGTGGATCTGGCAGCGGATGGAACCATGGAAGCGGAAGTGGATCATAGGGTGGGGGAGGGGGCGAAAATTCTGGGGGCCTTGAAGAATGTGTGGAAGTCGAGAACATTATCTCGGAAAGCAAAAATGGGTATGTTTGAAGGAATAGTGGTTCCAACAATGTTTTATGGTTGCGAGGCGTAGGCTATGGATAGAGTTGTGCGCAGGAGGATGGATGTGCTGGAAATGAGATGTTTGAGGACAATGTGTGGTGTGAGGTGGTTTAATCGAGTGAGTAACGTAAGGGTAAGAGAGATGTGTGGAAATAAAAAGAGCGTGGTTGAGAGAGCAGAAGAGGGTGTTTTGAAGTGGTTTGGGCACATGGAGAGGATGAGTGAGGAAAGATTGACCAAGAGGATATATGTGCCGGAGGTGGAGGGAACAAGGAGAAGAGGGAGACCAAATTGGAGGTGGAAAAATGGAGTGAAAAAGATTTTGTGTGATCGGGGCCTGAACATGCAGGAGGGTGAAAGGAGGGCAAGGAATAGAGTGAATTGGAGCGATGTGGTATACCGGGGTTGACGTGCTATCAGTGGATTGAATCAAGGCATGTGAAGCGTCTGGATTAAACCATGGAAAGCTGTGTAGGTATGTATATTTGGGTGTGTGGACGTATGTATATACATGTGTATGGGGGGGGGGGGGCCATTTCTTTCGTCTGTTTCCTTGCGCTACCTCGCAAACGCGGGAGACAGCGACAAAGTATACAAAAAAAAAATATATATATATATATATATATATATATATATATATATATATATATATATATTTTTTTTTTTTTTTTTTTTTTTATACTTTGTCGCTGTCTCCCGCGTTTGCGAGGTAACGCAAGGAAACAGACGAAAGAAATGGCCCAACCCCCCCCATACACATGTACATACGTCCACACACGCAAATATACATACCTACACAGCTTTCCATGGTTTACCCCAGACGCTTCACATGCCTTAATTCAATCCACTGACAGCACGTCAACCCCTGTATACCACATCGCTCCAATTCACTCTATTCCTTGCCCTCCTTTCACCCTCCTGCATGTTCAGGCCCCGATCACACAAAATCTTTTTCACTCCATCTTTCCACCTCCAATTTGGTCTCCCTCTTCTCCTCGTTCCCTCCACCTCCGACACATATATCCTCTTGGTCAATCTTTCCTCACTCATTCTCTCCATGTGCCCAAACCATTTCAAAATACCCTCTTCTGCTCTCTCAACCACGCTCTTTTTATTTCCACACATCTCTCTTACCCTTACGTTACTTACTCGATCAAACCACCTCACACCACACATTGTCCTCAAACATCTCATTTCCAGCACAACCATCCTCCTGCACACAACTCTATCCATAGCCCACGCCTCGCAACCATACAACATTGTTGGAACCACTATTCCTTCAAACATACCCATTTTTGCTTTCCGAGATAATGTTCTCGACTTCCACACATTTTTCAAGGCTCCCAAAATTTTCGCCCCCTCCCCCACCCTATGATCCACTTCCGCTTCCATGGTTCCATCCGCTGACAGATCCACTCCCAGATATCTAAAACACTTCACTTCCTCCAGTTTTTCTCCATTCAAACTCACCTCCCAATTGACTTGACCCTCACCCCTACTGTACCTAATAACCTTGCTCTTATTCACATTTACTCTTAACTTTCTTCTTCCACACACTTTACCAAACTCAGTCACCAGCTTCTGCAGTTTCTCACATGAATCAGCCACCAGCGCTGTATCATCAGCGAACAACAACTGACTCACTTCCCAAGCTCTCTCATCCCCAACAGACTTCATACTTGCCCCTCTTTCCAGGACTCTTGCATTTACCTCCCTAACAACCCCATCCATAAAGAAATTAAACAACCATGGAGACATCACACACCCCTGCCGCAAACCTACATTCACTGAGAACCAATCACTTTCCTCTCTTCCTACACGTACACATGCCTTACATCCTCGATAAAAACTTTTCACTGCTTCTAACAACTTGCCTCCCACACCATATATTCTTAATACCTTCCACAGAGCATCTCTATCAACTCTATCATATGCCTTCTCCAGATCCATAAATGCTACATACAAATCCATTTGCTTTTCTAAGTATTTCTCACATACATTCTTCAAAGCAAACACCTGATCCACACATCCTCTACCACTTCTGAAACCGCACTGCTCTTCCCCAATCTGATGCTCTGTACATGCCTTCACCCTCTCAATCAATACCCTCCCATATAATTTACCAGGAATACTCAACAAACTTATACCTCTGTAATTTGAGCACTCACTCTTATCCCCTTTGCCTTTGTAATATGGCACTATGCACGCATTCCGCCAATCCTCAGGCACCTCACCATGAGTCATACATACATTAAATAACCTTACCAACCAGTCAACAATACAGTCACCCCCCTTTTTAATAAATTCCACTGCAATACCATCCAAACCTGCTGCCTTGCCGGCTTTCATCTTCCGCAAAGCTTTTACTACCTCTTCTCTGTTTACCAAATCATTTTCCCTAACCCTCTCACTTTGCACACCACCTCGACCAAAACACCCTATATCTGCCACTCTGTCATCAGACACATTCAACAAACCTTCAAAATACTCATTCCATCTCCTTCTCACATCACCGCTACTTGTTATCACCTCCCCATTTACGCCCTTCACTGAAGTTCCCATTTGCTCCCTTGTCTTACGCACCCTATTTACCTCCTTCCAGAACATCTTTTTATTCTCCCTAAAATTTACTGATAGTCTCTCACCCCAACTCTCATTTGCCCTTTTTTTCACCTCTTGCACCTTTCTCTTGACCTCCTGTCTCTTTCTTTTATACTTCTCCCACTCAATTGCATTTTTTCCCTGCAAAAATCGTCCAAATGCCTCTCTCTTCTCTTTCACTAATACTCTTACTTCTTCATCCCACCACTCACTACCCTTTCTAAACAGCCCACCTCCCACTCTTCTCATGCCACAAGCATCTTTTGCGCAATCCATCACTGATTCCCTAAATACATCCCATTCCTCCCCCACTCCCCTTACTTCCATTGTTCTCACCTTTTTCCATTCTGTACACAGTCTCTCCTGGTACTTCCCCACACAGGTCTCCTTCCCAAGCTCACTCACTCTCACCACCTTCTTCACCCCAACATTCACTCCTCTTTTCTGAAAACCCATACTAATCTTCACCTTAGCCTCCACAAGATAATGATCAGACATCCCTCCAGTTGCACCTCTCAGCACATTAACATCCAAAAGTCTCTCTTTCGCACGCCTGTCAATTAACACGTAATCCAATAACGCTCTCTGGCCATCTCTCCTACTTACATAAGTATACTTATGTATATCTCGCTTTTTAAACCAGGTATTCCCAATCATCAGTCCTTTTTCAGCACATAAATCTACAAGCTCTTCACCATTTCCATTTACAACACTGAACACCCCATGCATACCAATTATTCCCTCAACTGCCACATTACTCACCTTTGCATTCAAATCACCCGTCACTATGACCCGGTCTCGTGCATCAAAACCGCTAACACACTCATTCAGCTGCTCCCAAAACACTTGCCTCTCATGATCTTTCTTCTCATGCCCAGGTGCATATGCACCAATAATCACCCACCTCTCTCCATCAACTTTCAATTTTACCCATATTAATCGAGAATTTACTTTCTTACATTCTATCACATACTCCCACAACTCCTGTTTCAGGAGTATTGCTACTCCTTCCCTTGCTCTTGTCCTCTCACTAACCCCTGACTTCACTCCCCAGACATTTCCAAACCACTCTTCCCCTTTACCCTTGAGCTTCGTTTCACTCAGAGCCAAAACATCCAGGTTCCTTTCCTCAAACATACTACCTATCTCTCCTTTTTTCACATCTTGGTTACATCCACACACATTTAGGCACCCCAGTCTGAGCCTTCGAGGAGGATGATCACTCCCCGCGTGACTCCTTCTTCTGTTTCCCATTTTAGAAAGTTAATACAAGGAGGGGAGGATTTCCGGCCCCCCGCTCCCGTCCCCTCTAGTCGCTTTCTACGACACGCGAGGAATACGTGGGAAGTATTCTTTCACCCCTATCCCCAGGGATAATATACATATATATATACATATACACACACACACACATACACACACATACGCACATACACACACACACACACACATACATATATATACATATGAAAAATGTAAGAAACAATTTAGAAAACAAACTTTTAGATATATATATATATATATATATATATATATATATATATATATATATATATATATATATATATATATATATATATATATATATATCTTTATCGAGGATATAAGGCATGTGTACGTGTAGGAAGAGAGGAAAGTGATTGGTTCTCAGTGAATGTAGGTTTGCGGCAGGGGTGTGTGATGTCTCCATGGTTGTTTAATTTGTTTATGGATGGGGTTGTTAGGGAGGTAAATGCAAGAGTTTTGGAAAGAGGGGCAAGTATGAAGTCTGTTGGGGATGAGAGAGCTTGGGAAGTGAGTCAGTTGTTGTTCGCTGATGATACAGCGCTGGTGGCTGATTCATGTGAGAAACTGCAGAAGCTGGTGACTGAGTTTGGAAAAGTGTGTGGAAGAAGAAAGTTAAGAGTAAATGTGAATAAGATCAAGATTATTAGGTACAGTAGGGTTGAGGGTCAAGTCAATTGGGAGGTGAGTTTGAATGGAGAAAAACTGGAGGAAGTTAAGTGTTTTAGATATCTGGGAGTGGATCTGGCAGCGGATGGAACCATGGAAGCGGAAGTTTATCATAGGGTGGGGGAGGGGGCGAAAATCCTGGGGGCCTTGAAGAATGTGTGGAAGTCGAGAACATTATATCGGAAAGCAAAAATGGGTATGTTTGAAGGAATAGTGGTTCCAACAATGTTGTATGATTGCGAGGCGTGGGCTATGGATAGAGTTGTGCGCAGGAGGATGGATGTGCTGGAAATGAGATGTTTGAGGACAATGTGTGGTGTGAGGTGGTTTGATCGAGTGAGTAACGTAAGGGTAAGAGAGATGTGTGGAAATAAAAAGAGCGTGGTTGAGAGAGCAGAAGAGGGTGTTTTGAAGTGGTTTGGGCACATGGAGAGAATGAGTGAGGAAAGATTGACCAAGAGGATATATGTGTCGGAGGTGGAGGGAACAAGGAGAAGAGCGAGACCAAATTGGAGGTGGAAAGATGTAGTGAAAAAGATTTTGTGTGATCGGGGCCTGAACATGCAGGAGGGTGAAAGGAGGGCAAGGAATAGAGTGAATTGGAGCGATGTGGTATACCGGGGTTGACGTGCTGTCAGTGGATTGAAGCAAGGTATGTGAAGCGTCTGGGGTAAACCATCGAAAGCTGTGTAGGTATGTATATTTGCGTGTGTGGACGTATGTATATACATGTGTATGGGGGGGTTGGGCCATTTCTTTCGTCTGTTTCCTTGCGCTACCTCGCAAACGCGGGAGACAGCGACAAAGTATAATGAAAAAAATAATATATATATTTATATATATATATATATATATATATATATATATATATATATATATATATATATATATATATATATATATATATATAATTTTTGGGAGAGTAAAAAGATGTTCTGGAAGGAAGTAAATAAAGTGCGTAAGACAAGGGAGCAAATGGGAACTTCAGTGAAGGCGCAAATGGGGAGGTGATAACAAGTAGTGGTGATGTGAGAAGATGGAGTGAGTATTTTGAAGGTTTCTTGAATGAGTTTGATGATAGAGTGGCAGATATAGGGTGTTTTGGTCGAGGTGGTGTGCAAAGTGAAAGGGTTAGGGAAAATCATTTGGTAAACAGAGAAGAGGTAGTAAAAGCTTTGCGGAAGATGAAAGCCGGCAAGGCAGCAGGTTTGGATGGCATTGCATTGGAATTTATTAAAAAAGGGGGTGACTGTATTACTGAGTGGTTGGTAAGGTTATTTAATGTATGTATGACTCATGGTGAGGTTCCTGAGAATTGGCGGAATGCGTGCATAGTGCCATTGTACAAAGGCAAAGGGGATAAGCGTGAGTGCTCAAATTACAGAGGTATAAATTTGTTGAGTATACCTGGTAAATTATATGGGAGGGTATTGATTGAGATGGTGAAGGCATGCACAGAGCATCAGATTAGGGAAGAGCAGTGTGGTTTTAGAAGTGGTAGAGGATGTGTGGATCAGGTGTTTGCTTTGAAGAATGTATATGAGAAATACTTAGAAAAGCAAATGGATTTGTATGTAGCATTTATGGATCTGGAGAAGGCATACGATAGAGTTGATAGAGATGCTCTGTGGAAGGTATTAAGAATATATGGTGTGGGAGGCAAGATGCTAGAAGCAGTGAAAAGTTTTTATCGAGGATGTAAGGCATACGTACGTGTAGGAAGAGAGGAAAGTGATTGGTTCTCAGTGAATGTAGGTTTGCGGCAGGGGTGTGTGATGTCTCCATGGTTGTTTAGTTTGTTTTTGGATGGAGTTGTTAGGGAAGTGAATGCAAGAGTTTTGGAAAGAGGGGCAAGTATGAAGTCTGTTGGGGATGAGAGAGCTTGGGAAGTGAGTCATGTGTTGTTCGCTGATGATACAGCGCTGGTGGCTGTTTCATGTGAGAAACTGCAGAAGCTGGTGACTGAGTTTGGTAAAGTGTGTGAAAGAAGAAAGTTAAGAGTAAATGTGAATAAGAGCAAGTTTATTAGGTACAGCAGGGTTGAGGGTCAAGTCAATTGGGAGGTAAGTTTGAATGGAGCAAAACTGGAGGAAGTAAAGTGTTTTAGATATCTGGGAGTGGATGCGGATTGAACCATGGAAGCGGAAGTGAATCATAGGGTGGGGGAGGTTGCGAAAATCCTGGGAGCCTTGAAGAATGTGTGGAAGTCGAGAAGATTATCTCGGAAAGCAAAAATGGGTATGTTTGAAGGAATTGTGGTTCCAACAATGTTGTATGGTTGCGAGGCGTGGGCTATGGATAGAGTTGTGCGCAGGAGGGTGGATGTGCTGGAAACTAGATGTTTGAGGACAATGTGTGGTGTGACGTGGTTTGATCGAGTAAGTAATGTAAGGGTAAGAGAGATGTGTGGAAATAAAAAGAGCGTGGTTGAGAGAGCAGAAGAGGGTGTTTTGAAATGGTTTTGGCACATGGAGAGAATGAGTGAGGAAAGATTGAGCAAGATAATATATGTGTCGGAGGTGGAGGGAACGAGGAGAAGTGGGAGACCAAATTGGAGGTGGAAAGATGAAGTGAAAAAGATTTTGTGTGATCGGGGCCTAAACATGCAGGAGAGTGAAATGCGGGCAAGGAATAGAGTGAATTGGATCGATATGGTATACCGGGGTCGACGTGCTGTCAGTGGATTGAATCAGGGCATGTGAAGCGTCTGGGGTAAACCATGGAAAGTTTTGTGGGGCCTGGATGTGGAAAGGGAGCTGTGGTTTCGGGCATTATTGCGTGACAGGTGGAGGCTGAGTGTGAACGAATGGGGCCATTGTTGTCATTTCCTAGTTCTACCTCACACACATGAGGGGGGAGGGGGATGGTATTCCATGTGTGGCGAGGTGGAGTTGGGAATGAATATCGGCAGACAGTGTGAATTGTGTGCATGGGTATATATGTATGTGTCTGTGTGTGTATATATATGTGTACATATATATATATATATATATATATATATGTGTACATATATATATATATATATATATATATATATATATATATATATATATATATATATATATATATATATATATATATATATATATATATATATATATATATATATATATATATATATATATATATATATATATATATATATATATATATATATATATATATATATATATATATATATATATATATATATATTGCGTGACAGGTGGAGGCTGAGTGTGAACGAATGGGGCCATTGTTGTCATTTCCTAGTTCTACCTCACACACATGAGGGGGGAGGGGGATGGTATTCCATGTGTGGCGAGGTGGAGTTGGGAATGAATATCGGCAGACAGTGTGAATTGTGTGCATGGGTATATATGTATGTGTCTGTGTGTGTATATATATGTGTACATATATATATATATATATATATGTGTACATATATATATATATATATATATATATATATATATATATATATATATATATATATATATATATATATATATATATATATATATACATATATATATATATATATATATATATATATATATATATATATATATATATATATATATATATATATATATATATATATATATATATATATGTATATATATATATATATATATATATATATATATATATATATATATATATATATATATATATATATATATATATATATATATATATATACATATATATATATATATATATATATATATATATATATATATATATATATATATATATATATATATATATATATATATATATATATACATATATATATATATATATATATATATACATATATATATGTATATATATATATATATATATATATATATATATATATATATATATATATATATATATATATATATATATATAAATATATATATATATATATATATATATATATATATATATATATATATATATATATATATATATATACATATATATATTCCTATGAGTCCACATGGAAAATGGAACACGATAAGTTCCCAAGTGCACTTCGGTGTAATAATCACATAATCAGGGGAGACACAAGAGAGAAATATAAGTCAGTTGATATACATCGAAGAAACGAAGCTATAACGCCATTTGGTAAACATGTGATTGTCCAAAACATGCAACGAGAGTTCATGAATTTATCATTCTACAAATTTCATCAACGATAAAGTTATCTAATTTGCATAGACCATCACTAATATTAAGATTATAATTCTTTGTGTATTTAATAATAGGAGATTCAATGATATTTCTCTTGGTAACAGAGTTAGAGTTAATAACTGAGATGACGTTACTCCAGTCAATACAATGATCATAGTTTTTAACGTGATTAGACATGGTATTCGATTTCTGTCCTGTTCTTATACTATATTTATGTTGCTTAAGTCTAACAGAAAGATCCCTACCAGTCTAAACAGTATAAGATTTATCACATTTTCCACAAGGCACCTTTATAGATGCATCCAAGAGAATTTTCTGGTGTATTCTTGATTAAGATATTCTTCATAGTCTAATTGTTGCTAAAGGCAAAATTTACATTAAAGGATTTAAGCAACATGTGAAGCAAAGAGAAATTATTATCAAAAGGGAGAGCTAAAAGATTCTTGATGTCAATGGGAGGTTTGGGCTCAACTCTATAAAATGATTTCTTTGCTAATGCTCCAACCCGCCCACATACACATGTATATACATACACGTCCTCACACGCAAATATACATAACTATACATCTCAATGTATAAATATATATACACACACAGACATATACATATATACACATGTATATAATTCATACTGTCTGCCTTTATTCATTCCCATCGCCACCTCGCCATACATGGAATAACAACCTCCTCCCCCTCTCATATGTGCGAGGTAGCGCTCGGAAAAGACAACAAAGGCCCCATTCGTTCACCCTCAGTCTCTAGCTGTCATATAATAATGCACTAAAACCACAGCTCCCTTTCCACATCTAGGCCCCACAGAACTTTCCATGGTTTACCCCAGACGCTTCACATGCCCTGGTTCAATAGACTGAGAGCACGCCGACCCCATTATACCACATCGTTCCAATTCACTCTATTCCTTGCACGCCTTTCACCCTCCTGCATGTTTAGGCCATGATCACTCAAAATCTTTTTCACTCCATCTTTCCACCTCCAATATGGTCTCCCACTTCTCCTCGTTTCCTCCATCTCTGACACATATATCCTTTTTGTCAATCTTTCCTCACTCATTCTCTACTTGTGACCAAACAAATGCAAAACACCCTCTTCTCCTCTCTCAACCACATTCTTTTTATTTCCACACATCTCTCTTATCCTTACATTACTTACTCGATCAAACCACCTCACACCACACATTGTCCTCAAACATCTCATTTCCAGCATCTTTACCCTCCTGCACACAACTCTATCCATTGCCCGAGCTTCGCAACCATACAACGTTGTTGGAACCACTATTCCTTCAAACATACTCATTTTTGCTTTCCGAGATAATGTTCTCGACTTCCAAGCATTCTTCAAGGCTCCAAGAATTTTTGCCCCTTCCCCCATCCTATGATTCATTTCCGCTTCCGTGGTTGCATCCGCCGCCAGATCCACTCCCAGATATCTAAAACACTTTACTTCCTCAAGTTTTTTTCCATTCAAACATACCTCCCAGTTGACTTGACCCTCAACCCTACTGTACCTGACAACCTTGCTCTTATTCACATTTACTCTTAACTTTCTTCTTTCACACACTTTCCCAAACTCAGTCAACAGATTCTGCAGTTTCTCACATGAATCAGCCACCAGCGCTGTATCATCAGCAAACAACAACTGACTCACTTCCCAAGCTCTCTCATCCCCAACAGACTGCATACTTGCCCCTCTTTACAAAACTCTTACATTCACCTCCCTAACAACCCCATCCATAAACAAATTAAACTATCATGGAGACATCACACACCCCTGCCGCAAACCTACATTCACTGAGAACCAATCACTTTCCTCTCTTCCTACACGTACACATGCCTTACATCCTTGATAAAAACTTTTCACTGCTTCTAGCAACTTCCCTCCCACACCACATATTCTTAATACCTTCCACAGAGCATCTCTATCAACTCTATCATATGCTTTCTCCAGATCTATAAATGCTACATAGAAATCCATTTGCTTTTCTAAGTATTTCTCACATATATTCTTCAATGAAAACACCTAATCCACACATCCTTTACCACTTCTGAAACCACACTGCTCTTCATCAATCTGATGCTCTGTACATGCCTTCACCCACTCAATCAATACCCTCCCACTCACTCTTATCCCCTTTGCCCTTGTACAATGGCGCAATGCATGCATTCCGCCAATACTCAAGCACCATCTCCATGAATCATATATACATTAAATAACCTTACCAACCAGTCAACAATACAGTCATCACCTTTCTTAGTAAATTTCACTGCAATACTCTCCAAACCTGCTTCCTTGCCGGCTTTCATCTTCCGCAAAGCTTTTACTACCTCTTCTCTGTTTACCAAATTATTCTCCATAACCCTCTCACTATGCACACCACCTCGACAAAAACACGTTATATCTGCCACTCTATCATCAAACACATTCAACAAACCTACAAAATACTCACTCCATCTCCTTCTCACGTCACCACTACTTGTTATCACCTCCCCATTAGCCCCCTTCACTGAAGTTACGCACTTTAATTACCTCCTTCCAAAACATCTTTTAGTTCTCCCTAAAATTTAATGATACTCTCTCACCCCAACTCTCATTTGCCCTCATTTTTACCTCTTGCACCTTTCCCTTGACCTCCTGCCTCCTTCTCTTATGCATCTCCCACTCATTTACATTATTTCCCTGCAAAAATCGTTCAAATGCGTCTCTCTTCTCTTTCATTAATAATCCTACTTCTTCATCCCACCACTCATCACCCTTTCTAATCCGAAAACCTCCCACGGTTCTCATGCCACAACCATCTTTTCCGCAAGCCATCAGTGCTTTCCAAAATACATCCCATTCCTCCCCTACTCCCTTTACGTCCTTTCTTCTCACCTTTTTCACATTCTGTACTCAGTTTCTCCTGGTACTTCCTCACACAAGTGTCCTTCCTAAGCTCTCTTACACTCACCACTCATTTCACCCAAAAGAATTTCTCTTCTTTTCTGAAAACTCCTACAAATCTTCACCTTCGCCTCCATAAGATGATAATCAGACATCCCTCTAGTTCCATATCTCAGCATATTAACATCCAAAAGTCTCTTTTTCGCGCGATTATCAATTAACACCTAATCCAACAACGCTCTTTGGCCATCTCTCCTACTTACATACGTATACTTATGTACATCTCTCTTTTTAAACCAGGTATTCTGAATCTCCAGTCCTTTTTTAGCACATAAATCTACAAGCTCTTCACCATTTCCATTCACAACACTGAACACTCCATGTACACCAATTTTTCCCTCAACTGCCACATTACTCACCTTTGAATTCAAATCACCTATCACTATATCACGGTCTCATGCATCAAAACTACTAACACATTCTCTCAGCTGCTCCTAAAACATTTGCCCTCATGATCTTTTTTCCCATGGCCAGCAAAAATGGGTATGTTTGAAGGAATAGTGGTTCCAACAATGTTGTATGGTTGCGAGGCGTGGGCTATGGATAGAGTTGTGCGCAGGAGGATGGATGTGCTGGAAATGAGATGTTTGAGGACAATGTGTGGTGTGAGGTGGTTTGATCGAGTAAGTAACGTAAGGGTAAGAGAGATGTGTGGAAATGAAAAGAGCGTAGTTGAGAGAGCAGAAGAGGGTGTTTTCAAATGGTTTTGGCACATGGAGAGAATGAGTGAGGAAAGATTGACCAAGAGGATATATGTGTCGGAGGTGGAGGGAACGAGGAGAAGTGGGAGACCAGATTGGAGGTGGAAAGATGGAGTGAAAAAGATTTTGCGTGATCGGGACCTAAACATGAAGGAGGGTGAAAAGAGGGCAAGGAATAGAGTGAATTGGTTCGATGTGGTATACCGGGGTTGACGTGCTGTCAGTGGACTGAATCAGGGCATGTGAAGCGTCTGGGGTAAACCATGGAAAGCTGTGTAGGTATGTATATTTTGCATGTGTGGACGTGTATGTATATACATGTGTATGGGGATGGGTTGGGCCATTTCTTTCGTCTGTTTCCTTGCGCTACCTCGCAAACGCGGGAGACAGCGACAAAGCAAAAAAAAAAAGAAAAAAAAATATATATATATATATATTCTTTCTTTCATACTATTCACCATTTCCCGCATGAGCGAGGTAGCGTTAAAAATAGAGGACTGGACCTTTAAGGGAATATCCTCACCCGTCCCCTTTCTCTGTTCCTTCTTTTGGAAAAAAAACAAAAACACGAGTGGGGAGTATTTCCAGCCCCTCGCTCCCCTTCCTGTCCGTCGCCTTCTATGACACGCAGGGAATACGTGAGAAGTATTCTTTCTCCCCTATCCCTAGGGATAATATATATATATATATATATATATATATATATATATATATATATATATATATATATATATATATATATATTGGAAAGGATCACAATTTTGCGCGTGATCAAGATATTCCTATGAGTCCACGGGGAAAATGAAACACGAAAAGTTCCCAAGATCACTTTCGTGTAATAATCACATCATCAAGGGAGACACAAGAGAGGAATATAACAGTCAGTTGGTATATCAACTGACTGTTATATTCGAAGAGACGAAGCTAGGACGCCATTTGGTAAACATGTGATTGTCCAAAACATGCAACGAGAGTTCATGAATTTATCATTCTACAAATTTTATCAACGATAAAGTTATCTAATTTGCATAGACCATCACTAATATTAAGATTATGATTCCTTCTGTATTTAATAATAGAAGATTCAATGACATTTCTCTTGGTAATAGAGTTAGAGTTAATAACTGAGATGACGTTACTCTAGTCAATACAATGATCATAGTTTTTAATGTGATTAGACATGGTATTCGATTCTGTCCTGTTCTTATACTATATTTATGTTGCTTAAGTCTAACAGAAAGATCCCTACCAGTCTAAACAGTATAAGATTTATCACATTTTCCACAAGGCACTTTATAGATGCATCCAAGAGAATTTTCTGGTGAATTCTTGATTACGATATTCTTTATAGTATTATTGTTGCTAAAGGGAAAATTTACATTATTAAATTTAAGCAACATGTGAAGCACAGAGAAGTTATCATTAAAAGGGAGAACTAAAAGATTCTTGATGTCAATGGAAGGTTTGGGCTCAACTCTATAAAATGATTTCTTTGCTAATGCTCCAACCCGCCCACATACGCATGTATATACATACACGTCCACACACGCAAATATACATAACTATACATTTCAATGTATACATATACACACACAGACATATACATATATACATATGTACATAATTCATACTGTCTGCCTTTATTCATTCCCATCGCTACCTCGCCACACATGGAATAAAAACCTCCTCCCCCCTCATATGTGCGAGGTAGCGCTAGGAAAAGACAACAAAGGTCCCATTCGTTCACACTCAGTCTCTAGCTGTCATGTAATAATGCACCAAAACCACAGCTCCCTTTCCACATCCAGGCCCCACAGAACTTTCCATGGTTTACCCCAGACGCTTCACATGCCCTGGTTCAATCCACTGACAGCACGCCGACCCCATTATACCACATCGTTCCAATTCACTCTATTCCTTGCACGCCTTTCACCCTCCTCATCTTCAGGCCCTGATCACTCAAAATCTTTTTCACTCCATCTTTCCACCTCCAATATGGTCTCCCACTTCTCCTCTTCCCTCCATCTCTGACACATATATCCTCTTGGTTAATTTTTCGTCACTCATTCTCTCCATGTGACCAAACAATTTCTAAACACCGTCTTCTCTCTCTCAACCACACTCATTTTATTTCTACACATCTCTCTTATCCTTACATTACTTACTCGATCAAACAACCTCACACCACATATTGTCCTCAAACATCTCATTTCCAGCATCTTTACTCTCCTGCGCAAACCTCTATCCATAGCCCACACCTCGCAAGCATACAACATTGTTGGAACCACTATTCCTTTAAACATACTCATTTTTGCTTTCCGACATAATGTTCTCGACTGCCAAACATTCTTCAAGGCTCCCAGAATTTGCGCCCCCTCCTCCATCCTATGATTCATTTAAGCTTCCGTGGTTCCATCCGCTGCCAGATCCACTCCCAGATATCTAAAACACTTTACTTCAAGTTTTTTTTCCATTCAAACATACCTCCCAATTGACTTGACCCTCAACCCTACTGTACCTAATAACCTTGCTCTTATTCACATTTACTCATAACTTTCTTCTTTCACACACTTTCCCAAACTCCGTCAACAGATTCTGCAGTTTCTCACATGAATCATCCACCAGCGATGTATCATCAACGGACAACAACTGACTCACTTCCCAAGCTCTCTCATCCAAAACAAACTGCTTACTTGCCCCTCTTTGCAAAACTCTTACATTCACCTCCCTAACAACCCCATCCATAAACAAATTAAACAATCATGGAGACATCACACACCCCTGCCGCAAACCTACATCCACTGAGAACAAATCACTTTCCTCTCTTCCTACACGTACACATGCCTTACATCCTCGATAAAAATTTTCACTGCTTCTAGCAACTTCCCTCCCACACCACATATTCTTAAAACCTTCCACAGAGCATATCTATCAACTCTATCATATGCCTTCTCCAGATCCATAAATGCTACATAGAAATCCATTTGCTTTTCTAAGTATTTCTCACATACATTCTTCAAAGAAAACACCTGATCCACCCATCCTCGACCACTTCTGAAAGCACACTGCTCTTCCCCAATCTGATGCTCTGTACATGCCTTCACCCTCTCAATCAATACCGTCCCACTCACTCTTATCCCCTTTGCCCTTGTACAATGGTGCTATGCATGCATTCCGCCAATTCTGAAGCACCTCACCATGAGTCATATATACATTAAATAACCTTACCAACCAGTCAACGATACAGTCATCCCCCTTTTTAGTAAATTCCACTGCAATACCATCCAAACCTGCTGCCTTGCCGGCTTTCATCTTCCGCAAAGCTTTTACTACCTCTTCTCTGTTTACCAAGTCATTTTCCCTAACACTCTCACTTTGCACACCACCTCGACCAAAACACGTTATATCTGCCACTCTATCATCAAACACATTTAACAAACCTTCAAAATACTCACTCCATCTCCTCACATCACCACTATTTGTTATCACCTCCACATTAGCCCCCTTCACTGAAGTTCCCATTTGCTCCCTTGTCTTACGCACTTTAATTACCTCCTTCGAAAACATCTTTTTGTTCTCCCTAAAATTTAATGATACTCTCTCGCCCCACCTCTCATTTACCCTCTTTTTCACATCTTCCACCTTTCTCTTGACCTTCTGCCTCTTTCCTTTATACATCTCCAACTCATTTGCATTTTTTCCTAGCAAAAATCGTCTAAATGCCTCTCTCTTCTCTTTCACTAATAGTCTTACTTCTTCATACCAGCAATCACTACCCTTTCTAATCAATCCACCTCCCACGCTTCTCGTGCCACAAGCCTCTTTTGCGCAACTTGAATAGAGATGGGGGATTTGAATGCAAAGGTGAGTAATGTGGCAGTTGAGGAAATGATTGGTAAACATGGAGTGTTCAGTGTTGTAAATGGAAATGGTGAAGAGTTTGTAGATTTATGTGCTGAAAAAGGACTGGTCATTGGGAATACCTAGTTTGAAAAGCGAGATATACATAAGTATACGTATGTAAGTAGGAGAGATGGCCAGAGAGCGTTATTGGATTAGGTGTTAATTGATAGACGCACGAAAGAGAGACTTTTGGATGTTAATGTGCTGAGAGGTGCAACTGGAGGGATGTCTGATCATTATCTTGTGGAGGCGAAGGTGAAGATTTGTGGGGGTTTTCAGAAAACAAGAGTGAATATTGGGGTGAAGAGAGTGGTGAGAGTAAGTGAGCTTGGGAAGGAGACTTGTGTGAGGAAGTACGAGGAGATACTGAGTACAGAATGGAAAAAGATGAGAACAAAGGAGGTAAGGGGAGTGGGGGAGGAATGGGATGTATTTAGGGAAGCAGTGATGGCTTGCGCAAAAGATGCTTGTGGCATGAGAAGCGTGGGAGGTGGGTTGATTAGAAAGGGTAGTGAGTGGTGGGATGAAAAAGTAAGACTATTAGTGAAAGAGAAGAGATAGGCATTTGGACGATTTTTGCAGGGAAAAAATGCAAATGAGTGGGAGAGTTATAAACGAAAGAGGCAGGAAGTCAAGAGAAAGGTGCAAGAGTTGAAAAAGAGGGCAAATGAGAGTTGGGGTGAGAGAGTATCAGTAAATTTTGGGGAGAATAAAGAGATGTTTTGGAAGCAGGTAAATAAAGTGCGTAAGACAAGGGAGCAAATGGGAACTTCAGTGAAGGGGGCTAGTGGGGAGGTGATAACACGTAGTGGTGATGTGAGAAGGAGATGGAGTGAGTATTGTGAAGGTTTGCTGAATGTGTTTGATGATAGAGTGGCAGATATAGGGTGTTTTGGTGTAGGTGGTGTGCAAAGTGAGAGGGTTGGGGAAAATGATTTGGTAAATAGAGAAGAGGCAGTAAAAGCTTTACAGAAGATGAAAACCGGCAAGGTAGCAGGAGTGGATGGTATTGCAATGGAATTTATTAAAAAAGGGGGTGAATGTATTGTTGACTGGTTGGTAAGGTTATTCAATCCATATATGATTCATGGTGAGGTGCCTGAGGATTGGCGGAATGCTTCCATAGTACCATTGTACAAAGGCAAAGGGGATAAGAGTGAGTGTTCAAATTACAGAGGTATAAGTTTGTTGAGTATTCCTGGTAAATTATATGGGAGAGTATTGATTGAGAGGGTGAAGGCATGTACTGAGCATCAGATTGGGGAAAAGCAGTGTGGTTTCAGAAGTGGTAGAGGATGCGTGGATCAGGTGTTTGCTTTGAAGATTGTATGTGAGAAATACTTAGAAAAACAAATTGATTTGTATGTACCATTTATGGATCTGGAGAAGGCATATGATAGAGTTGATATAGATGCTCTGTGGAAAGTATTAAGAATATATGGTGTGGGAGGTAAGTTGTTAGAAGCAGTGAAAAGTTTTTATCTAGGATGTAAGGCATGTGTACGTGTAGGAAGAGAGGAAAGTGATTGGTTCTCAGTGAATGTAGGGTTGCGACAGGGGTGTGTGATGTCTCAATGGTTGTTTGATTTGTTTATGGATGGGGTTGTTAGGGAGGTAAATGCAAGAGTTTTGGAAAGAGGGGCAAGTATGAAGTCTGTTGGGGATGAGAGAGTTGATGTTCGCTGATGATACAGCGCTGGTGATTGATTCATGTAAGAAACTGCAGAAGCTGGTGACTGAGTATGGTAAAGTTTGTGAAAGAAGAAAGTTAATAGTAAATGTGAATAAGAGCAAGGTTATTAGGTACAGTAGGGTTGAAGGTCTAGTCAATTGGGAGGTAAGTTTGAATGGAGAAAAACTGGAGGAAGTAAAGTGTTTTAGATATCTGGGAGTGGATCTGGCAGCGGATGAAACCATGGAAGCGGAAGTGAATCATAGGGTGGGGGAGGGGGCGAAAATTCTGGGATCCGTGAAGAATGTTTGTAAGTAGAGAACATTATCTCGGAAAGCAAAAATGGGTATGTTTGAAGGAATTGTGGTTCCAACAATATTGTATGGTTACGAGGCGTGGGCTCTGGATAGACTTGTGCGCAGGAGGGTGGATGTGCTTGAAATGAGATGTTTCAGGACAATATGTGGTGTGAGGTGGTTTGATCGAGTAAGTAATGTAAGGGTAAGAGAGATGTGTGGAAATAAAAAGAGTGTGGTTGAGAGAGGAGAAGAGGGTGTTTTGAAATGGTTTGGTCACATGGAGAGAATGAGTGGGGAAAGATTGACCAAGAGGATATATGTGTCAGAGGTGGAGGGAACGAGGAGAAGTGGGAGACCAAATTGGAGGTGGAAAGATGAAGTGAAAAAGATTTTGAGTGATCGGGGCCTGAACATGCAGAAGGGTGAAAGGCGTGCAAGGAATAGAGTGAATTGGAACGATGTGGTATACCGTGATTGACGTGCTGTCAATGGAGTGAACCAAGGCATGTGAAGCGTCTAGGGTAAACCATGGAAAGTTCTGTGGGCCCTGGATGTGGAAAGGGAGATGTGGTTTCGGTGCATTGTTATATGACAGCTAGAGACTGAGTGTGAACGAATGGGGCCTTTGGTGTCTTTTCCTAGCGCTACCTCGCACACATGAGGGGGGAAAGGGTTGTTATTCCATGTGTGGCGAGGTGGCAATGGGAACAAATAAAGGCAGACAGTATGAATTATGCACATGTGTATATATTTATATGTCTCTGTGTATATATGTATATATATATATATATATATATATATATATATATATATATATATATATATATATATATATATATATATATATGTGTACATTGAGTTGTATAGGTATGCATATTTGCGTGTGTGGACGTGTATGTATATACATGTGTATGTGGGCGGGTTGGGCCATTCTTTCATTTGTTTCCTTGCGCTACCTCGCTAACGCGGGAGACAGCGACAAAGCAAAATAATTGTAAATAGATAAATAAATATATATATATATATAAATATATATATGTATATATATATATATATATATATATATATATATATATATATATATATATATATATATATATATATATATATATATATATATATATATATATATATATATATATATATATATATATCCCTCCCTTTCCCTCATACTATTCGCCATTTCCCGCGATAGCGAGGTAGCGTTAAGAACAGAGGACTGGGCCTTTGAGGGAATATTCTCACCTGAAAACCCCTACAAATCTTCACCTTCGCCTACACAAGATAATGATCAGACATCCCTCCAGTTGAACCTCTCAGCACATTAACATCCAAAGGTCTCTCTTTCGCTCGCCTATCAATTAACACGTAATCCAATAACGCTCTCTGGCCATCTCCCCTACTTACGTATACTTATGTATATCTCGCTTTTTAAACCAGGTATTCCCAATCACCAGTCCTTTTTCAGCACATGAATCTACAAGTTCTTCACCATTTCCATTTACAACACAGAACACCCCATGTATACCAATTATTCCCTCAACTGCCACATTACTCACCTTTTCATTCAAATCACCCATCACTATAACCCGGTCTTGTGCATCAAAACCACTAACACACTCATTCAGCTGCTACCAAAACACTTGCCTCTCATGATCTTTCTTCTCATGCCCAGGTGGATATGCACCAATAATCATCCATCTCTCTCTATCAACTTTCAGTTTAACCCATATCAATCTAGAATTTACTTACTTACACTCTATCACATACTCCCACAACTCCTGTTTCAGGAGTAGTGCTACTCCTTCCCTTGCTCTCGTCCTCTCACTAACCCCTGACTTTACTCCCAAGACATTCCCAAACCACTCTTCCTCTTTACCCTTGAGGTTCGTTTCACTCAGAGCCAAAACATCCAGGTTCCTTTCCTCTCCTTTTTCCTCATCTTGGTTACATCCACACACATTTAGACGCCCCATTCTGAGCCTTCCAGGAGGATGATCACTCTCCGCGTGACTCCTTCTTCTGTTTCCCCTTTTAGAAAGTTAAGATACGAAGAGTGGAGGGTTTCTGGCCCCCCGCTCCCGTCCCCTTTAGTCGCCTTCTACGACACGTGAGGAATGCGTGGGAAGTTTTCTTTCTCCCCTATCCCCAGGGAGAGAATGTTGGGGTGAAGAGAGTGATGAGAGTAAGTGAGCTTGGGAAACAGACTTGTGTAAGGAAGTACCAGGAGATACTGAGTACAGAATGGAAAAAGGTGAGAACAAAGGAGGTAAGGGGTGCAGGGGTGGAAATGGGATGTGTTTGGGGAAGCAGTGATGGCTTGCGCAGAAGATGATATTGGCATGAGAAGCTTGGGAGGTGAGTTGATTAGAAAGGGTAGCGAGTGGTGGGATGAAGAATTAAGATTATTGATAAAAGAGAAGAGAGAGGCATTTGCACGGATTTTTGCAAGGAAAAAATTCAAATGAATGGGAGATGTATAAAAGAAATAGGCGGGAGGTCAAGAGAAAGGTGCAATAGGTGAAAAAAAGGGCGAATGAGAGTTGGGGTGAGAGAGTATTATCAGATTTTAAAGAGAATAAAAAGATGTTTTGGAAGGAGGTAAATAAAGTGCGTAAGACATGGGAGCAAATGGGAACTTCAGTGAAGGGGGCTAATGGGGAGGTGATAACAAGTAGTGGTGATGTGAAAAGGAGATGGAGTGAGTATTTTGAAAGTTTATTGAATGTGTTTGATGATAGAGTGGCAGATATAGGGTGTTTTGGTCGAGGTGGTGTGCAAAGTGAGAGGGTTGGGGAAAATGATTTGGTAAACAGAGGAGAGGTAGTAAAAGCTTTGCGGAAGATGAAAGCCGGCAAGGCAGCAGGTTTGGATGGTATTGCAGTGGAATTTATCAAAAAAGTGGGTGACTCTATTGTTGACTGGTTGGCAAGATTATTTAATGTATGTATGATTCATGGTGAGGTGCCTGAGGATTGGCGGAATACTTGCATAGTGCCATTGTACAAAGGCAAAGGGGATAAGAGTGAGTGCTCAAATTACAGAGGTATAAGTTTGTTGAGTATTCCTGGTAATTTATGTGGGAGGGTATTGATTGACAGGGTGAAGGCATGTACAGAGCATCAGATTGGGGAAGAGCAGTTGTGGTTTCAGAAGTGGTAGAGGATGTGTGGATCAGGTGTTTGCTTTGAAGAAAATATGTGAGAAATACTTAGAAAAGCAAATGGATTTATATGTAGCATCTATGGATCTGGAGAAGGCATATGATAGAGTTGATAAAGATGCTCTATGGAAAGTATTAAGAATATATGGGGTGGGAGGCAAGTTGTTAGAAGCAGTGAAAAGTTCTTATCGAGGATGATAATGCATGTCTACGTGTCGGAAGAGAGGAAAGTGATTGGCTCTCAGTGAATGTAGGTTTGCGGCAGGGGTGTATGATGTCTCCATGGTTGTTTAATTTGTTTATGGATGGGATTGTTAGGGAGGTGAATGCAAGAGTTTTGGAAAGGGGGGAAAGTATGCAGTCTGTTGTGGATGAAAGAGCTTGGGAAGTGAGTCAGTTGTTGTTCGCTGATGATACAGCGCCGGTGGCTGATTCGTGTGAGAAACTGCAGAAGCTGGTGACTAAGTTTGGTAAAGTGTGTGAAAGAAGAAAGTTGAGAGTAAATATGAATAAGAGCAAGGTTATTAGGTACAGTAAGGTTGCGGGTCAAGTCAATTGGGTGGTAGGTTTGAATGGAGAAAAACTGGAGGAAGTAAAGTGTTTTAAATATCTGGGAGTGGATCTGGCAGCGGATGGAACCATGGAAGCGGAAGTGAATCATAGGGTGGGGGAGTTGGCGAAAATTCTGGGAGCCTTGAAGAATGTTTGGAAGTCAAGAACATTATCTCGGAAAGCAAAAATGGGTATGTTTGAAGGAATAGTTGTTCCAACAATGTTGCATGGTTGCGAGGCGTGGGCTATGGATAGACTTGTGCGCAAGGAGGGTGGATGTGCTTGAAATGAGATGTTTGAGGACAATATGTGGTGTGAGGTGGTTTGATCGAGTAAGTAATGTAAGGGTAAGAGAGATGTGTGGAAATAAAAAGAGTGTGGTTGAGAGAGCAGAAGAACGTGTTTTGAAATGGTTTGGACACATGGAGAGAATGAGTGGGGAAAGATTGACAAGGAGGATATATGTTTCAGAGGTGGAGGGAACGAGGAGAAGTGGGAGACCAAATTGTAGGTGGAAAGATGGAGTGAAAAATATTTTGAGTGATCGGGGTCTGAACATGCAGGAGGGTGAAAGATGTGCAAGGAATAGAGTGAATTGGAAAGATATGGTATACCGGGGTCGACGTGCTGTCAATGGAGTGAACCAGGGCATGTGAAGCGTCTAGCGTAAAACATGGAAAGTTCTGTGGTGCCTGGATGTGGAACGGGAGGTGTGGTTTCGTTGCATTATTACATGACAGCTTGAGATTGAGTGTGAACGAACTGGGCCTTTGTTGTCTTTTCCTAGCGCTCAATCGCACACATGAGGGGGAGGGGGTTGTTATTCCATGTGTGGCGAGGTGGCGATGGGAATAAATAAGGGTAGACAGTATGAATTAAGTACATATGTATATATGTATATGTCTGTGTGTGTATATATATGTGTACATTAAGATGTATAATTATGTATATTTGCGTGTATGGACGTGTATGTATATACATGTGTATGTGTGTGGGTTGGGCCATTCTTTCGTCTGTTTCCTTGCGCTACCTCGCTAACGCGGGAGACAGCGGCAAAGCAAAGTAAAATAGAATAATATATATATATATATATATATATATATATATATATATATATATATATATATATATATATATATATATATATATATATATATATATATATATATATATATATATACATATATATATATATATATATATATATATATATATATATATATATATATATATATATATATATATATATATATATATATATATATATATATATATATATATGTATATATATATATATATATATATATATATATATATATATATATATATATATATATATATATATATATATATATATATATATATATATATATATATATATATATATATATATATATATATATATTATATTGCTTTGAAGAATGTATGTGAGAAATACTTAGAAAAGCGAATGGATTTGTATGTAGCATTTATGGATCTGGAGAAGGTATATGATAGAGTTGATAGAGATGCTCTGTGGAAGGTATTAAGAATATATGGTGTGGGAGGCAAGTTGTTAGAAGCAGTGAAAAGTTTTTATCGAGGATGTAAGGCATGTGTACGTGTAGGAAGAGAGGAAAGTGATTGGTTCTCAGTGAATGTAGGTTTGCGGCAGGGATGTGTGATGTCTCCATGGTTGTTTAATTTGTTTATGGATGGGGTTGTTAGGGAGGTAAATGCAAGAGTTTTGGAAAGAGGGGCAAGTATGAAGTCTGTTGGGGATGAGAGAGCTTGGGAAGTGAGTCAGTTGTTGTTCGCTGATGATACAGCGCTGGTGGCTGATTCATGTGAGAAACTGCAGAAGCTGGTGACTGAGTTTGGTAAAGTGTGTGAATGAAGAAAGTTAAGAGTAAATGTGAATAAGAGCAAGGTTATTAAGTACAGTAGGGTTGAGGGTCAAGTCAATTGGGAGGTGAGTTTGAATGGAGAAAAACTGGAGGAAGTGAAGTTTTTTAGATATCTGGGAGTGGATCTGGCAGCGGATGGAACCATGGAAGCGGAAGTGGATCATAGGGTGGGGGAGGGGGCGAAAATTCTGGGAGCCTTGAAGAATGTGTGGAAGTCGAGAACATTATCTCGGAAAGCAAAAATGGGTATGTTTGAAGGAATAGTGGTTCCAACAATGTTGTATGGTTGGAAGGCGTGGCCTATGGATAGAGTTGTGCGCAGGAGGATGGATATGCTGGAAATGAGATGTTTGAGGACAATGTGTGGTGTGAGGTGGTTTGATCGAGTAAGTAATGTAAGGGTAAAAGAGATGTGTGGAAATAAAAAGAGCGTGGTTGAGAGAGCAGAAGAGGGTGTTTTGAAATGGTTTGGTCACATGTAGAGAATGAGTGAGGAAAGATTGACCAAGAGGATATATGTGTCGGAGGTGGAGGGAACGAGGAGAAGAGGGAGACCAAATTGGAGGTGGAAAGATGGAGTGAAAAAGATTTTGTGTGATCGGGGCCTGAACATGCAGGAGGGTGAAAGGAGGGCAAGGAATAGAGTGAATTGGAGCGATGTGGTATACCGGGGTTGACGTGCTGTCAGTGGATTGAATCAAGGCATGTGAAGCGTCTGGGGTAAACCATGGAAAGCTGTGTAGGTATGTATATTTGCGTGTGTGGACGTATGTATATACATGTGTATGGGGGTGGGTTGGGCCATTTCTTTCGTCTGTTTCCTTGCGCTACCTCGCAAACGCGGGAGACAGCGACAAAGCAAAGAAAAAAGAACAAAAAAAAAAAAAAAAAAATATATATATATATATATATATATATATATATATATATATATATATATATATATATATACATATATATATATATATATATATATATATATATATATATATATATATATATATATATATATATATATATATATATATATATATATATATATATATATATATATATATATATCCCTGGGGATAGGGGAGAAAGAATACTTGCCACGTATTCCCTGCGTGTCGTAGAAGGCGACTAAAAGGGAAGGGAGCGGGGAGCTGGAAATCCTCCCCTCTCGTTTTTCTTTTTTTTTTTCTTCCAAAAGAAGGAACAGAGAAGTGGTTCAGGTGAGGATATTCCCTCAAAGGCCCAGTCCTCTGTTCTTAACGCTACCTCGCTATCGCGGGAAATGGCGAATAGTATGAAAGAAAAAGAAATATATATATATATATATATATATATATATATATATATATATATATATATATATATATATATATATATATATATATATATATATATATATATATATATATATATATATATATATATATATATGTATACATATGTATGTATATGTATATTTCACAAGCAGGTCACTTACATCTGGCATTACTCTTCGTTACATTTTACTTTCAAAACTCGCGTGACATAATAAAGCCTCCTGTACCTCTTGGTGTGAAATCTGTTTAGATCCACCAGTATGAATTTTTAATGCTAATATCTCCAGACAGTTGAGTGAAGATGGGAAGTTAGCGTATCAGTGATGAAGTCAAAATCAAACAGGTTGGATTAAGAAGGGTTTGTTTGTAGCGAAATAGTGGTTGATGAGGAGAAGCTTAAAATACATGAAATAGATCAGAATATTGCCATTGCTAATGAATCGAAAACAGGTTCTCTCATGACCTACATAATCTTGACCACGTTGTGACCCACATAATCCTGACCATGTTATGACTCACATAAACTTGACCAAGTTATGGCCGACATAATCTTGACCACGTTATGACCAATATAATCTTGATCATGTTATGACCCACGTAAACTTTGCCATGTTATGACCCACCTAATCCTGGCCATGTTATGACCCACATAAACCTGGCCATGTTATGACCCACATAAACCTGGCCATGTTATGACGCACATAAACGCGACTTATGTTATGACCCACATAAACCTAGCCATGTTGTGACCCACAGGTTTAAGGATGGTGCGTCAGTGGTGGTGTCTGCGGTCCACAGGCCGCCACATGTGGCCCTCCTCCAACATGACGACGGCTCACTATCAATAACAGGACCTCTGGCCATCCTCATGGACACGGTGGCTCACTCTCTCAACTTTACGTAAGTCTTTCTTATCTTAATCTATAATTCTGTAAGGAATTCGAAAACAGATTCTGATTTTGTCGCATAAAACTATCAACAGCAGATATAATTTCTTATGAATATATGAAAGATAAGATTATGGTCTTCCATCTTTACCTAGACCCCCTAATTACAATCATAGATATCAACGGAGTGAACACTTTCTCCTTCTTTATTCCCCACCCATTCCAACCTCTCACTGGCGTGATACATCTTCTTCAATTATGAATATCAAAGACAAATATATTGGGTTACAGAACTCATCACCGGAGTAGAAATAACCTGATACATATAGAGAACCTTCTCACAACAGTAGATAAAGTAATGAATTAAGGTTAAAAATCTTAAGTAGACTTAGACATTCAACCAATGAAAATAGTAATGATTTGGGAGCACCTGAATGAGTGTGTTAGGACTTTTGATGCACGAGACCGGGTTATAGTGATGGGTGATTTGAATGCAAAGGTGAGTAATGTGGCAGTTGAGGAAATGATTAATGTGCATGGGTGGTCAGTGTTGTAAATGGAAATGGTGAAGAGCTTGTAGATTTATGTGCTGAAAAGGACGAGTGAAAGGAAATACCTGGTTTAAAAAGAGAGATATACATAAGTATGCGTATATAAGTAGGAGAGATGGAGAGAGACTGTTATTGGATTGTGTTAATTGATAGGAGCGCGAAAGAGAGACTTTTGGAAGCTAATGTGCTGAGAGGTGCAACTGGAGGGATGTCTGATCATTATCTTGTGGAGGCGAAGGTGAAGATTTGTAGAAGTTTCCAGAAGAGAATGGAGAATGTTGGGGTGAAAAGAGTGGTGAGAGTAAGTGAGCTTGGGAAGGAGACTTGTGTGAGGAGGTACCAGGAGAGACTGAGTACAGAATGGAAAAAGGTGAGAAGGAAGGACGTAAGGGGAGTGGGGGAGCATTGGTATGTATTTAGGGAAGCAGTGATGGCTTGTGCAAAAGATGCTTGTGGCATGAGTAGCGTGGGAGGTAGGCAGATTAGAAATGGTAGTGAGTGGTGGGAGGAAGAAGTGAGATTATTGGTGAAAGAGAAGAGAGAAGCATTTGCACGATTTTCGCAGGGAAATAATGCAAATGAGTGGGAGATATATAAAAGAAATTGGCAGGAAGTCAAGAGAAAGGTGCGAGACGTGAAAAAGAGGGCAAACGAGATTTGGGGTGAGAGAGTATCGTAAAATTTCAGGGAGAATAAAAAGATGTTTTGGAAGGAAGTAAATAAAGTGCATAAGAAGAGGAAACAAATGGGAATTTCAGTGAAGGGGGCTAATGGGGAGTGATAACAAGTAGTGGGTTGACTGGTTGGTAAGATTATTCAATGTATGTATGACTCATGATGAGGTGCCTGAGTATTGGCGTAGTTCTTGCATAATGCCATTGTTCAAAGGCAAAGGGGATAAAAGTGAGTGCTCAAATTATAGAGGCATATGTTTGTTGAGTATTCCTGGGAAATTATATGGGAGGGTATTTATTGAGAGGGTGAAGGCATGTACAGAGGATCAGATTGGCGAAGAGTAGTCTAGCTTCAGAAGTGGTAGAGGATGTGTGGATAAGGTGTTTATCTTGAAGAATGTATGTGAGAAATACTTAGAAAAGCAAATGGATTTCTATGTAGCATTTATACATCTGGAGAAGGCATATGATAGAGTTGATAGAGATGCTCTGTGGAAGATATTGAGAATATATTGTGTGGGAGGTAAGTTGTTAGAAGCAGTGAAAAGTTTTTATCGAGGATGTAAGGCATGTGTACGTGTAGGAAGAGAGGATAGTGGTTGGTTCTCCAGTTAATGTTTGTTTGCGGTAGGGGTGTGTGATGTCTCCATGGCTGTTTAATTTGTTTATGGATGGGGTTCTTAAGGAAGTGAATGCAAGAGTTTTGGAAAGAAGGGCAAATATGCAATCAGTTGTGGATGAGTGAGCTTGGGAAGTGAGTCAGTTGTTATTCGCTGATGATACAGCGCTTGTAGCTGATTCGTGTGAAAAACTGCTAAAGCTGGTGACGAAGTTTGGTAAAATTTGTGCAAGAAAAAAGCTGAGAATAAATGTGAATAACAGCAAGGTTATTAGGTACAGTAGGGCTGAAGGACAAGTCAACTGGGAGGTAAGTTTGAATGGAGAAAAACTGGAGGAAGTGAAGTGTTTTAGATATCTGGGAGTGGATTTGGCACCGGATGGAACCATGGACGCGGAAGTAAATCATTGGGTGGGAAAGGGGGCGAAAGTTCTGGGAGAGTTGAAGAAGGTGTGGAAGTCGAGAACATTATCTCAGAAAGCAAAACTGGGTATGTTTGAAGGAACAGCGGTTCCAACAATGTTATATGGTTGCAAGGGTTGCGCTATTAACAGAATTGTGCGGAGGAGGGTGGATGTGCTGGAAATGAGATGCTTGAGGACAATATGTTGAGTAAGGTAGTTTAATCGAGTGAGTAATAATAGGGTAAGAGAGATGTGTGGTAATAAAAAGAGTGTTGTTGAGAGAGCAGAAGAGGGTGTTTTGAAATGGTTTGGTCAAATTTAGAGAAAGAGAGAGGAAAGATTGACCAGGAGGATATATGTGTCAGAGGTGGAGGGAACGAGGAGACTTAGGAGACCAAATTGGAGTTGGAAAGATTGAGTGAAAAAGATTTTGAGTGATCGGGGCCTGAAGATGCAGGAGGGTGAAAGGCGTGCAAGGAATAGAGTGCATTGGAACGATGTGCTATACATGTGTCAACGTACTGTCAATTGATTAAACCCGGGCATATGAAGCGTCTGAGGAAGACCATGCAAAGTTTTGCAGGGCCTGGATGTACAGAGGGAGCTGTGGTTTCGGTGCATTATTACATGAAGGCTAGAGACTGAATGTGAACAAATGTTGCCTTTCTTGTCTTTTCATAGTGTTACCTCGCGCACATGAGAGGGGAGGGGGCTCTTATTTCATGTGTGGCAGAGTGACAATAGGAATAATTGAAGGCAGACAATATGAATTATATACATGTGTATATATGTATATGCTCTTATTCACATCTACTCTCAACTTTCTTCTTTCACACACTTTAACAAACTCAGCCACCAGCTTCTGCAGTTTCTCACATGAAACAGCCACCAGCGCTGTATCATCAGCGAACAACAACTGACTCACTTCCCAAGCTCTCTCATCCACAACAGACTGCATACTTGCCACTCTTTCTAAACCCCTTGCATTCACCTTCCTAACAACCCCATCCATAAACAAATTAAACAACTATGGAGACATCAGACACCCCTGCCGCAAACCTACATTCACTAAGAACCAATCACTTTACTCTCTTCCTACACGTACACATGCCTTATATCCTCGATAAAAACTTTTCACTGCTTCTAACAATTTACATATATATATATATATATATATATATATATATATATATATATATATATATATATATATATATATATATATATATATATATATATATATATATATATATATATAAATATAAATATATAGGTAGTAAAAGCTTTGCGGAAGATGAAAGCCGGCAAGGCAGCAGGTTTGGATGGTATTGCAGTGGAATTTATTAAAAATGGGGGTGACTGTATTATCGACTGGTTGGTAAGGTTATTTAATGTATGTATGACTCATGGTGAGGTGCCTGAGGATTGGCGGAATGCGTGCATAGTGCCATTGTACAAAGGCAAAGGGGATAAGACTGAGTGCTCAAATTACAGAGGTATAAGTTTGTTGAGTATTCCTGGTAAATTATATGGGAGGGTATTGATTGAGAGGGTGAAGGCATGTACAGAGCATCAGATTGGGAAAGAGCAGTGTGGTTTCAGAAGTAGTAGAGGATATGTGGATCAGGTGTTTGCTTTGAAGAATGTATGCGAGAAATACTTAGAAAAGCAACTGGATTTGTGTGTAGCATTTATGGATCTGGAGAAGCCATATGATAGAGTTGATAGAGGTGCTCTGTGGAAGGTATTAAGAATATATGGTGTGGGAGGTAAGTTCTTAGAAGCAGTGAAAAGTTTTTATCGAGGATGTAAGGCATGTGTACGTGTAGGAAGAGAGGAAAGTGATTGGTTCTCAGTGAATGTAGGTTTGCGGCATGGGTGTGTGATGTCTCCATGGTTGTTTAATTTGTTTATGGATGGGGTTGTTAGGGAGGTGAATGCAAGAGTTTTGGAAAGAGGGGCAAGTATGAAGTCTGTTGGGGATGAGAGAGCTTGGGAAGTGAGTCAGTTGTTGTTCGCTGATGATACAGCGCTGGTGGCTGATTCATGTGAGAAACTGCAGAAGCTGGTGACTGAGTTTGGTAAAGTGTGTGAAAGAAGAAAGTTAAGAGTAAATGTGAATAAGAGCAAGGTAATTAGGTACAGTAGGGTTGAGGGTCAAGTCAATTGGGAGGTAAGTTTGAATGGAGAAAAACTGGAGGAAGTAAAGTGTTTTAGATATCTGGGAGTGGATCTGGCAGCGGATGGAACCATGGAAGCGAAAGTGGATCATAGGGTGGGGGAGGGGGCGAAAATCCTGGGCGCCTTGAAGAATGTGTGGAATTCGAGAACATTATCTCGGAAAGCAAAAATGGGTATGTTTGAAGGAATAGTGGTTCCAACAATGTTGTATGGTTGCGAGGCGTGGCCTATTGATAGAGATGTGCGCAGGAGGATGGATGTGCTGGAAATGAGATGTTTGAGGACAATGTGTGGTGTGAGGTGGTTTGATCGAGTAAGCAACGTAAGGGTAATAGAGATGTGTGGAAATAAAAAGAGCGTGGTTGAGAGAGCAGAAGAGGGTGTTTTGAAATGGTCTGGGCACATGGAGAGAATGAGTGAGGAAAGATTGACCAAGAGGATATATGTGTCGGAGGTGGAGGGAACGAGGAGAAGTGGGATACCAAATTGGAGGTGGAAAGATGGAGTGAAAAAGATTTTGTGTGATCGGGGCCTGAACATGCAGGAGGGTGAAAGGAGGGCAAGGAATAGAGTGAATTGGATCGATGTGGTATACCGGGGTTGACGTGCTGTCAGTGGATTGAATCAGGGCATGTGAAGCGTCTGGGGTAAACCATGGAAAGCTGTGTAGGTATGTATATTTGCGTGTGTGGACGTATGTATATACATGTGTATGGGGGTGGGTTGGGCCATTTCTTTCGTCTGTTTCCTTGCGCTACCTCGCAAACGCGGGAGACAGCGACAAAGCAAAATAAAAAAAAAAAAAAAATATATATATATATATATATATATATATATATATATATATATATATATAGATATATATGTATATATATATATATATATATATATATATATATATATATATATATATATATATATATAATATATATATATATATATATATATATATATATATATATATATATATATATATATATATATATATATATATGTATATATTTTTCTTTTTTTTTATATTTCATATTTTATATCTTATATTTCTATATTTATTTTGCTTCGTCACTGTCTCCCGCGTGAGCGAGGTAGCACAAGGAAATAGACGAAAGGATGGCCCATCCCGCCCACATACACATATATATATACACACATGTCCACCCTTGCACAATATACATACCCATACATCTCAATGTACACATATATATATATACACACACAGACATATACATATATACATATGTACATAATTCATACTGTCTGCCTTTATTTGTTCCTATCGCCACCTCGCCACACATAGAATAACATCCCCCTCCCCCCTCATGTGTGCGAGGTAGCGCTAGGAAAGACACCAACGGCCCCATTCGTTCACACTCAGTCTCCAGCTGTCATGTAATAATGCACCGAAACCACAGCTCCTATTTCCACATCCAGGCCCCACACACTTTGCATGGTTTACCCCAGACGCTTCACATGCCCTGGTTCAATCCAGTGACAGCACGTCGACCCCGGTATACCACATCGTTCTAATTCAATCTATTCCTTGCACGTCTTTCACCCTCCTGCATGTTCAGGCCCCGATCACTAAAAATCTTTTTCACTCCATCTTTCCACCTCCAATTTGGTCTCCCACTTCTCCTCGTTCCCTCCACCTCTGACACATATATCCTCTTGGTCAATCTTTCCCCACTCATTCTCTCCATGTGACCAAACCTGAAATATTTCAAAACACCCTCTTCTGCTCTCTCAACCACACTCTTTTTATTTCCACACATCTCTCTCACCCTTACATTACTTACTCGATCAAACCACCTCACACCACATATTGTCCTCAAACATCTCATTTCCAGCACATCCACCCTCCTGCGAACAACTCTATCCATAGCCCACGCCTCGCAACCATACAACATTGTTGGAACCACTATTCCTTCAAACATACCCATCTTTGCTTTCCGAGATAATGTTCTCGACTTCCAAACTTTCTTGAAGGCTCCCAAATTTTTCGCACTCTCCATCCCCACCCAATGATTTCATTTCCCTTTCCATGGTTCCATCCGCTGCCAGATCCCCTCCCAGATATCTAAAACACTTCACTTCCTCCAGCTTTTATCCATTAAAACTTACCTCCCAATTGACTTGACCCTCAACCCTACTGTACCTAATAACCTTGCTCTTATTCACATTTACTCTTAACTTTCTTCTTTCACACACTTTACCAAACTCAGTCACCATCTTCTGCAGTTTCTCACATGAATCAGCCACCAGCGCTGTATCATCAGCAAACAACAACTGACTCACTTCCCCAAGCTCTCTCATCCACGACAGACTGCATACTTGCCCCTCTTTCCAAAACTCTTGCATTTACCCCCCTAACAACCCTATCCATAAACAAATTAAACAACCATGGAGACATCACACACCCCTGCCGCAAACCTACATTCACTGAGAACCAATTACTTTCCTCTCTTCCTACACGTACACAAGTGCGTAAGACAAGGGAGCAAATGGGAACTTCAGTGAAGGGTGCAAATGGGGAGGTGATAACAAGTAGTGGTGATGTGAGAAGGAGATGGATTGAGTATTTTTAAGGTTTGTTGAATGTGTTTGATGATAGAGTGGCAGATGTGGGGTGTCTTGGTCGAGGTGGTGTGCAAAGTGAGAGGGTTGGGGAAAATGATTTGGTAAATAGAGAAGAGGTAGTAAAAGCTTTACGGAAGATGAAAGCCGGCAAAGCAGGAGGTTTGGATGGCATTGCAGTGGAATATATCAAAAAAGGGGGTGACTGTATTGTTGACTGTTTGGTAAGGTTATTTAATGTATGTATGATTCATGGTGAGGTGCCTGAGGATTGGCGGAATGCTTGCATAATGCCATATGTACAAAGGCAAAGGAGATAAGAGTGAGTGCTCAAATTACAGAGGTATAAGTTTGTTGAGTATTCCTGGTAAATATTATGGAAGGGTATTGATTGAGAGGGTGAAGGCATGTACAGAGCATCAGATTGGGGAAGAGTAGTGTGGTTTCAGAAGTGGTAGAGGATGTGTGGATCAGGTGTTTGCTTTGAAGAATATATGCGAGAAATACTTAGAAAAACAAATGGATTTGTATGTAGCATTTATGGATCTGGAGAAGGCATATGATAGAGTTGATAGAGATGCACTGTGGAAGGTATTAAGAATATATGGTGTGGGAGGCAAGTTGTTAGAAGCAGTGAAAAGTTTTTATCGAAGATGTAAGGCATATATATATTTATATATATATAATATATAATATATATATATATATATATATATATATATATATTATATATATATATATATATATATATATAATATATATATATATATATATATATATATATATTATATATACACACACACACACACACACACACACATCACAGACATATACATATACATATATGTACATAATTCATATTGTCTGCCCTTATTCATTCTCGTTGCCATCTCTCCACACATGAAATGAAGACCTCCTCCCACCTGCATGTGCTCGAGGTAGCGCTAGGAAAAGACAACAAAGGCCACATTCGTTCACACTCAGTCTCTAGCCGTCATGTAATAATGCACAGAAGCCCCAGCTACCTTTCCACATCCAGGCCCCAAAAAACATTCCATGGTTTACCCCAGATGCTTCACATGCCCGGGTTCAATGAATTGACATCACGTCGACCCCGGTATACCACATCGCTCCAATTCGCTCTATTCATTGCGCGCCTTTCACCCTCCTGCTTGTTCAGGCCCGATCACTAAAAATCTTTTTCACTCTATCCACCTCCAATTTGGTCTCCCACTTCTCCTCGCTCCCTCCACCTCTGACACATATATCCTCTTTGTGAATCTTTCCTCACTCATTCTCTCCATATGACCAAACCACTTCAAAACACCCTTTTTTGCTCTCTCAACGACACTAATTCTATTACCACACATCTCTCTTACCCTTTTATTACTTGCATTCACCTCCCTAACAATCCCATCCATAAACAAATTAAACAACCATAGAGACATCACGAACCCTTACCGGAAACCAACATTCATTGAGAACCAATCACTTTCCTCTCTTCCTACACGTACACATGCCTTACATCCTCGATAAAAACTTTTCACTGCTCCTAACAACTTGCCTCTCACATCATATATTCTTCATACCTTCCACAGAGCATCTCTGTCAACTCTATCATATGCCTTCTGAAGATACATAAATGCTACATACAAATCCATTTGCTTTTCTAAGTATTTCTCACATACATTCTTCAAAGCAAACACCTGATCTACATATCCTCTACCACTTCTGAAGCCACACTGCTCTTCACCAATCTGATGCTGTTTACATGTCGTCACCCTCTCAATCAGTACCCTCACATATAATTTCCCAGGAATACTCAACAAACTTATACCTCTGTAATTTGAGCACTCACTCTTATCCCCTCTGCCTTTGAACATTGGCACTATGCAAGCATTCCCCCACTCCTCAGGCACCTCATAATGAGTCATAACTACATTAAACAACGTTACCAACCAGTCAACAATATAGTCACCCCCTTTTTTAATGAATTCCACTGCAATACCATCTAAATCCGCTGCCTTTCCGGCTTTCATCTTCCGCAAAGCTTTTACTACCTCTTTTCTGTTTACCAAATCATTCTCCATAACCCTTGCTTGCCTTCATCCATTCCTGGCGCTACACCGTGTTTCAGCGAAGTAGCGCTAGGAACTGACAAGAAATAATGCTACAGTTATTTACACTCATTTCCTAGATGTCATATGTAATGCACCGAAATCACAGATCTCTATCCACATCAAGGCTACATAGACCTTTCCATGGTTCGCCCCAGACCTTTCACTAACCTGTCTCAGTCCATTGACAGCACATCCACCCTGGTATACAACATAATCCAATTCACCCTATTCTTTGGAAAGGATCACAATTTTGCTCTGATCTATCAAAATCTTTTTCACTCCATCCTTCTACCTCCAATTTGGTCGTCCGGTTCACCTTGTTCCCTCCACCTCTGACATATGTATCCTTTTTCTCAACTTTTCGTCAATAATTATCTCCACATGTCCAAACAATTTCAACACACCTTCTTCTGCTCTCTCAACCACATCTTTCCAAACATCCTTCTTACCCTTTCATTACTTACTCGATCAAACCACCTCACACCACATTTCATTTCCAACACATCCATCCTTCTCTGTACAACCCTATTTGTAGCCCATGCCTCACAATTGTATATAACTGTTAGAACAACTTTTCCTTCAGATATACCCATTTTTGGTCTTCGAGATACGTTCCTTTCCTTCCACACAATCTTCATCACTCTTAGAACTTCGCCCCCTCCTAAATCCTGTGAATTTTTTCAGCTTCCATGGTTCCATTCGCCGCTAAGTCCACTCCCGAATATCCAAAACACTTCACTTCTTCCAGTTTATCTCCATTTAAACTTACATCCCAGTTAAATTGACCCTCAACCCTCCTGAACCTAACAACAGTGCTCTTATTCACATTTACTCTCAACTTTCTCCTTTTACACACTTCTAAACTCAGTCACTATCTTCTGCAGTTTCCTACACGAAATCAAGCAGTAGAGGTGTATTATAGGCAAACAATAACTGACTCATTTCTAAGGCCCTCTCACCCACAACAGACTCTATACTTACCCCTCTCTCCAAAACTCTTGCATTTACCTCCCTAGCCACTCCATCCATAACCAAATCAAGAACCTTGGGAACATCTCACACCCTTGCCGCAGACCGACCTTCACCGGGAACCAATCACTCTCTTCTCTTCCTACTTGTACACATGCATTACATCCTTGGTAAAAACTTTTCACCGTTTTTAGCAGCTTACCTCTCATAGCATATACTCTTAAAACCTTCCACAAAGCATCTCTATCAACCCTATCCTATGCATTCTTAAAATCCATAAATGCTACATACAAATCTATCAGTTTTTGTAAGTATTTCTGAAACACGTGATTTCAAAGGAATTCCTGATCCACACATCCTCTACCACTTCTGAAACCACACCGCTCCTCCCCAGTCTTATGCTCTGTACATGCCTTCACCTTCTCAATCAGTACCCTCCCGTATAAATTCCCAGGAATACTCAACAAACTTATGACTCTGGACACTCACCTTTATCCCCTTTGCCTTTGTACAATGGCACTATGCATGTATTCCGCCAATCCTTAGGTACTTTACCATGACCCATGCATACAATGACTCTCCTTACCAACTAATCAACATCAGAGTCACCCGCATTCTTATAAATTCTTCTGCATTACCATCCAAACCCGCGGCCTTGCTGGATTTCATCTTTTGCAAAGTTTGCATTACCTCTTTCCTCTTAACCAGACCGTTCTCCCTGACCCTCTCACTTCGCATACCACCCCGACCAAAACCCTATATCTACCACTCTATGATCAAACACATTCAAAAAACCTTCAAAATACTCACTCCATCTCTTTCTCACTTAATCACTACCTGTTATCACTACCCCCGCCCCTTTTACCTGTGTTCCTATTTGTTCTCTTGTCTTACGCACATTAGTGACCTTCCAAAACGTCTTTTCATTCTCCCTAAAGTTTGATGATTCTCTCACCCCAATTCTCATTTGCTCACTTTTTCTTCCCCTGCACCTTCCTCTTGATCTGACGCTTTCTTTTATGCATTGCCCAGTCATTTGCCCTCCTTCCTTGTAAGTATCGTCCACACGCCTTTCTTTTCTCTTTCACTAACAACATTACTATCCTTTCTAATCTGCCCACCTCCCACCTTTCTTATATCACATGCAACGTTTGCACATGCCATCACTGCTTCCCTAAATACATCCCATTCCTCTCCCACTCCCCTTACGTCATTTGCTCTCACATTTTGATATTCTACACTCAATCTCTCCTGGTACTTCCTCACAGAAGTGTCCTTTCCAAGCTCACTTACTCTTTCTACTCGCTTCCCCTCAACATTCTCTCCTCTTTTTTGAAAACCTCTACAGATCTTCACCTTCGGCTCCACAAGATATAAATCCCAGTTTTCGGCGGTAGCTGGATAGCACCAGGAGCAGACGAAGAAAGGCTGTGTTACTCACATCCATTCTCTTGCTCTCCTGCGCAATACACGGAGACAATACCTGCCTATCCATAACCAGGCTCCACACACCACTCTATGGTTTACCCGGGCCTCTTCACATGCCTGGTTCAGCCCACTGACATCACGTCGACCCTTGTACACCACAATGTTTCCAAATTGTTCTGTGCACAGCTTTCACCCTACTGCATGATGAGATCCCGATTACTCAATGTCTTTTTCAATTCTATCTTTCCATCTCCAGTTTAGTCTACCCTTTTCCCTTGTCCTCTTTATTTTTAACATATAGAAATATATATATATATATATATATATATATATATATATATATATATATATATATATATATATATATATATATATATATATATATATATATATATATATATTTTTTTTTTTTTTTTTTTTTGCTTTGTCGCTGTCTCCCGCGTTTGCGAGGTAGCGCAAGGAAACAGACGAAAGAAATGGCCCAACCCACCCCCCTACACATGTATATACATACGTCCACATACGCAAATATACATACCTACACAGCTTTCCATGGTTTACCACAGACGCCTCACATGCCTTGATTCAATCCACTGACAGCACGTCAACCCCTGTATACCACATCGCTCCAATTCACTCTATTCCTTGCCCTCCTTTCACCCTCCTTCATGTTCAGGCCCCGATCACACAAAATCTTTTTCACTCCATCTTTCCACCTCCAATTTGGTCTCCCTCTTCTCCTCGTTCCCTCCACCTCCGACACATATACTCTCTTGGTCAATCTTTCCTCACTCATTCTCTCCATGTGCCCGAACCATTTCAAAACAAACTCTTCTGCTCTCTCAACCACGCTCTTTTTATTTCCACACATCTCTCTTACCCTTACGTTACTTACTCGATCAAACCACCTCACACCACATATTGTCCTCAAACATCTCATTTCCAGCACATCCATCCTCCTGCGCACAACTCTATCCATAGCCAACGTCTCGCAACCATACAACATTGTTGGAACCACTATTCCTTCAAACATACCCATTTTTGCTTTCCGAGATAATGTTCTCGACTTCCACACATTCTTCAAGGCTCCCAGAATTTTCGCCCCCTCCCCCACCCTATGATCCACTTCCGCTTCCATGGTTCCATCCGCTGCCAGATCCACTCCCAGATATCTAAAACACTTCACTTCCTCCAGTTTTTCTCCATTCAAACTCACCTCCCAATTGACTTGACCCTCAACCCTACTGTACCTAATAACCTTGCTCTTATTCACATTTACTCTTAACTTTCTTCTTTCACACACTTTACCAAACTCAGTCACCAGCTTCTGCAGTTTCTCACATGAATCAGCCACCAGCGCTGTATCATCAGCGAACAACAACTGACTCACTTCCCAAGCTCTCTCATCCCCAACAGACTTCATACTTGCCCCTCTTTCCAAAACTCTTGCATTCACCTCCCTAACAACCCCATCCATAAACAAATTAAACAACCATGGAGACATCACACACCCATGCCGCAAACCTACATTCACTGAGAACCAATCACTTTCCTCTCTTCCTACACGTACACATGCCTTACATCCTCGATAAAAACTTTTCACTGCTTCTAACAACTTGCCTCCCACACCATATATTCTTAATACCTTCCACAGAGCATCTCTATCAACTCTATCATATGCCTTCTCCAGATCCATAAATGCTTCATACAAATCCATTTGCTTTTCTAAGTATTTCTCACATACATTCTTCAAAGCAAACACCTGATCCACACATCCTCTACCACTTCTGAAACCACACTGCTCTTCCCCAATCTGATGCTCTGTACATGCCTTCACCCTCTCAATCAATATCCTCCCATATAATTTACCAGGAATACTCAACAAACTTATACCTCTGTAATTTGAGCACTCACTCTTATCCCCTTTGCCTTTGTACAATGGCACTATGCACGCATTCCGCCAATCCTCAGGCACCTCACCATGAGTCATACATACATTAAATAACCTTACCAACCAGTCAACAATACAGTCACCCCCTTTTTTAATAAATTCCACTGCAATACCATCCAAACCTGCTGCCTTGCCGGCTTTCATCTTCCGCAAAGCTTTTACTACCTCTTCTCTGTTTACCAAATCATTTTCCCTAACCCTCTCACTTTGCACACCACCTCGACCAAAACACCCTATATCTGCCACTCTATCATCAAACACATTCAACAAACCTTCAAAATACTCACTCCATCTCCTTCTCACATCACCACAACTTGTTATCACCTCCCCATTTGCGCCCTTCACTGAAGTTCCCATTTGCTCCCTTGTCTTCCGCACTTTATTTACCTCCTTCCAGAACATCTTTTTATTCTCCCTAAAATTTAATGATACTCTCTCACCCCAACTCTCATTTGCCCTTTTTTTCACCTCTTGCACCTTTCTCTTGACCTCCTGTCTCTTTCTTTTATACATCTCCCACTCAATTTCATTTTTTCCCTGCAAAAATCGTCCAAATGCCTCTCTCTTCTCTTTCATTAATACTCTTACTTCTTCATCCCACCACTCACTACCCTTTCTAATCAACCCACCTCCCACTCTTCTCATGCCACAAGCATCTTTTGCGCAATCCATCACTGATTCCCTAAATACAACCCATTCCTCCCCCACTCCCCTTACTTCCATTGTTCTCACCTTTTTCCATTCTGTACTCAGTCTCTCCTGGTACTTCCTCACACAAGTCTCCTTCCCAAGCTCACTTACTCTCACCACCCTCTTCACCCCAACATTCACTCTTCTTTTCTGAAAACCCATACAAATCTTCACCTTAGCCTCCACAAGATAATGATCAGACATCCCTGCAGTTGCACCTCTCAGCACATTAACATCCAAAAGTCTCTCTTTCGCGCGCCTGTCAATTAACACGTAATCCACTAACGCTCTCTGGCCATCTCTCCTACTTACATAAGTATACTTATGTATATCCCGCTTTTTAAACCATGTATTCCCAATCATCAGTCCTTTTTCAGCACATAAATCTACAAGCTCTTCACCATTTCCATTTACAACACTGAACACCACATGTATACCAATTATTCCCTCAACTGCCACATTACTCACCTTTGCATTCAAATCACCCATCACTATAACCCGGTCTCGTGCATCAAAACCACTAACACACTCATTCAGCTGCTCCCAAAACACTTGCCTCTCATGATCTTTCTTCTCATGCCCAGGTGCATATGCACCAATAATCACCCATCTCTCTCCATCAACTTTCAGTTTTACCCATATTAATCGAGAATTTTCTTTCTTACATTCTATCACATACTCCCACAACTCCTGTTTCAGGAGTATTGCTACTCCTTCCCTTGCTCTTGTCTTCTCACTAACCCCTGACTTTACTCCCAAGACATTCCCAAACCACTCTTCCCCTTTACCCTTGAGCTTCGTTTCATTCAGAGCCAAAACATCCAGGTTCCTTTCCTCAAACATTCTACCTATCTCTCCCTTTTTCACATCTTGGTTACATCCACACACATTTAGGCACCCCACTCTGAGCCTTCGAGGAGGATGAGCACTCCCCGCGTGACTCCTTCTTCTGTTTCCCATTTTAGAAAGTTAAAAAAAAAATACAAGGAGGGGAGGATTTCTGGCCCCCCGCTCCCGTCCCCTCTAGTCGCTTTCTACGACACGCTAGGAATGCGTGGGAAGTATTCGTTCACCCCTATCCCCAGGGAATATATGTATATATATATATATATATATATATATATATATATATATATATATATATATATATATATATATATATATATATATATATATATATACACACATACACACACACACATACACACGCACA
>NC_092237.1:31255994-31287123 GCF_036320965.1 Panulirus ornatus
TATGTATGATTCATGGTGAGGTGCCTGAGGATTGGCGGAATGAGTGCATAGTGGCATTGTACAAAGGTAAAGGGGATAAGAGTGAGTGCTCAAATTACAGAGGTATAAGTTTGTTGAGTATTTTTGGTAAATTATATGGGAGGGTAGTGATTGAGAGGGTGAAGGCATGTACAGAGCATCAGATTGGGGAAGAGCAGTGTGGTTTCAGAAGTGGTAGAGGATGTGTGGATCAGGTGTTTGCTTTGAAGAATATATATGTGAGAAATACTTAGAAAAGCAAATGGATTTTTGTGTAGCATTTATGGTTCTGTAGAAGGCATATGATAGAGTTCATAGAGATGCTCTGTGGAAGGTATTAAGAATATATGGTGTAGGAGGCAAGTTGTTAAAAGCAGTGAAAAGTTTTTATCGAGGATGTAAGGCATGTGTACGTGTAGGAAGAGAGGGAAGTGATTGGTTTTCAGTGAATGTAGGTTTGCGGCAGGGGTGTGTGATATCTCCATGGTTGTTTAATTTGTTTTTGGATGGGGTTGTTAGGGAGGTGAATGCAAGAGTTTTGGAAAGAGGGGCAAGTATGAAGTCTGTCGGGGATGAGTGAGCTTGGGAAGTGAGTCAGTTGTTGTTCGCTGATAATACAGCTCTGATGGCTGATTCATGTGAGAAACTGCAGAAGCTGGTGACTGAGTTTGGTAAAGTGTGTGAAAGAAGAAAGTTAAGAGTAAATGTGAATAAGAGCAAGGTAATTAGGTACAGTAGGGTTGAGGGTCAAGTCAATTGTGAGGTAAGTTGGAATGGAAAAAAACTTGAGGAAGTAAAGTGTTTTAGATGTCTGGGAGTGGATCTGCCAGCGGATGGAACCATGGAAGCGGAAGTGAATCATAGGGTGGGGGAGGGGGCGAAAATCTTGGGAGCCTTGAAGAATGTGTGGAAGTCGAGAACATTATCTCGGAAAGCAAAGATGGGTATGTTTGAAGGAATAGTGGTTCCAACAATGTTGTATGGTTGCGAGGCGTGGGCTATGGATAGATTTGTGCGCAGGAGGGTGGATGTGCTGGAAATGAGATGTTTGAGGACAATGTGTGGTGTGAGGTGGTCTGATGGAGTAAGTAATGTAAGAGTAAGAGAGATGTGTGGAAATAAAAAGAGCGTGTTTGAGAGAGCAGAAGAGGGTGTTTTGAAATGGTTTGGGCACATGGAGAGAATGAGTGAGGAAAGATTGACCAAGAGGATATACGTGTCGGAGGTGGAGGGAACGAGGAGAAGTGGGCGACCAAGTTGGAGGTGGAAAGATGGAGTGAAAAAGATTTTGAGTGATCGGGGCCTGAACTTGCAGGAGGGTGAAAGGCGGGCAAGGAATAGAGTGAATTGGATCGATGTGGTATACCGGGTCGACGTGCTGTCAATGGTTGAATCAGGGCATGTGAAACGTCTTGGGTAAACCATGGAAAGTTGTGTGGGGCCTGGATGTGGAAAGGGAGCTGTGGTTTCGGGCATTATTGCATGACAGCTAGAGACTGAGTGTGAACGAATGGGGCCTTCGTTGTCTTTTCCTAGCGCTACCTCGCACACATGAGGGGGGAGGGGAATGGTATTCCATATGTGGCGAGGTGGCGATGGGAATGAATGAAGGCAGACAGTGTGAATTGTGTGCATGTGTATATATGTATATGTCTGTGTGTGTATGTATATGTGTACATTGAGATGTATGGGTATGTATATTTGCGTGTGTGGACGTGTATGTATATACATGTGTATAGGGGTGGGTTGGGCCATTTCTTTCGTCTGTTTCCTTGCGCTACCTCGCAAACGCGGGAGACAGCGACAAAGCAAAATAAATATTAAAATGAAATATATATATATATATATTTATATATATATATATATATATATATATATATATATATATATATATATATATATATATATATATATATATATATATATATATATATATATATATATATATATATATGTATATATATATGTATATATATATATATATATCCTCTTTGAAAACCTTTCCCCTCTCATTCTCTTCATATGTCTAAACCATTTCATCACACCCCCTTTCTACTGTCTCAAACACACTCTTTTTATTGCCATAAATCTCTTATACCCTTTATGACTTTCTCGATCAAGCCTGATATTGTCCTCACGCGTTTCAGTTCTAATACATCCACCCTCCTCCACACATTTTCTTCTATAGACCCTGCCTCGCATCCACAAACATTGTTGGGACTACTGTTCCTTTAACAGTACCTATTGCCTTTTCTCGCCCTCCCACATAACGACCTCTCTTTCCACACATTCTTCATTGCTCCCACAACCTTCATCCAGTCACTCATTCCATGACACTTCCGTCTCAATGGTTCCACTTGCTACCATATCCATTATCACTTCTCTAATACACTCCACTTCTTCCACGTTTTTTCCAACACATTCAGAGAATACTTACTCGCGAGTACTTACGATGAGCGGAGAGGTTGGCATGTATACATAGACGAATGATTAATACAGACAAATTTATACGTTTTCATGCACAGGATTTATTATTCACATCTAGGATTTATCATTGACTTCTACAAGATTAAAGATCGTCTTGTAATGTTCAGTCTGTGGACCATCAGGTACCATGTTTTGCAGCCTCCAGATGGCACGTATGGAACACATCTTGGTAATGGATCGTGGTCCGGCATGCTGGGCCAAGTCATCAGGAAGGTAAGTGGAAGGATGAATGATTGACTAACTTACGAATGTGCGTGCGCGCCCGCGTGCGTGTGTGTGTGTGTGTGTGTGTGTGTGTGTGTGTGTGTGTGTGTGTGTGTGTGTAAGTGTGTGTATATTCACCTATCTACACTGTGAGGAGAGGGATTATACACCGGTGGCGCCCCACTCCCCGAACACTCTTTATTATCATACGACTTCTTAAATCTATGTACACTCTGTATTAACCATGTCTTCAGTCATTGTGTTCCTTCATCTACTAATCTCATAAAATGAAGTTATTATTTACTTCTTTTCTACTAAGTTTTTGGCTTAGTTTCATGTTAGTGTCTTCTGGTTGTTTTGTCCCTACATATCTCCAAGAACTGTTCACTCTCCACATCAATCGGTTGTGGTCAGGTCACCCTTCACTCTTCTCCTCCAAGGCTGGCAAATGTAAAGCCTCTAACATTTCCCTGTACCTTAGACCTCTAAATTGTGGTGTCATCTTTGTTGTGCTCCTCTGGACCGGTAGTCTGGGGTGATTCTCTTCGCTCTTTGATACTTAATGAATTTCAGATGACGCTCTACGACACACGAATGGTCCGTGTATCGAGGTTGAAAAGAGTGTGACGTGAGCTAGCTGTTGAGCCCAGCTTTTATCTGGGCCTGTTAACAATCCTCATGTGTGTGAGGGAACGTTGTGATCTTCCCTGTATCGTCTGCAGGTCCGCTTTACATGTTACAATAGAGTAAACAATACCTTGTTCTTGGTTCTTACAGACTAAGAAGCGAGCCCGTGAATACATTCCATGTGATGCAACTACATATGTACAACTCACAGTGAAATGATAAAACTAGATAGCTAATGAAAAAGTAATGGTACGTGTGTTTCTCTTACATCGCTCGGCCACAATCTGGCTTAAGCTCCTACAAGCCATGATGAGTCATGACTATGCATGGAACAGTACTGCATATGAGAGTGAAAAAACTTAGCAAATAAAAGTTATACACAATACAAAATTAGAGTACTTATAGATTCACACATAGAAAATATACATAGAACGTAAGGACAGCAAAAATTATACATAAAGATATCATGATTGGCATAAGATAAAATCCAAAATATAAATCTGATGATAAAAGTAAAGAGAAAACAAAATCCAAACAGTTCAAGTTAAAGTTCTCCTTCAATAAGGAAGTGCTGCCTCAACCGCTTTCTGAATACCCAACGTGGGTGCAGGGTATTCCATATTGGATATTCTATATCGTAGACGACAGTATAAGATAAATACTATGAATAACAATATGATGAGTGCAATAGACAATGAAATAATTGAAATTCCGGAAATACGAGTGAGGGGTGCATTTAAAAGGAATAAAGGACAAAACATCTATTGGAAAATCTAAATCATCGTCAACCTTAGATAGAAGATGTTGGATCTTTACTTTATCGATGAGTGAGAAGTTAATGTTATGTGGGATTCGTTCTATACTCAGGATAGCTCTATCAATTTGTCTCAGTTAATGATCATAAGTGACGAATAATGTGAAATTGATCTAGGATCAAGGGACATCTGAGATGGTTAGGTGGGCAATGAGTAAAAACATTTTGCAAGATTGGAAAGAAGACATTATAATAGTCCATACTCTTAAAAGAACAAGAATTAAAAACACTTTATTGAGATTCAAAAAGTAGGTGGCACACACAAGAATTTGTTTGCAAAGTATGAACAGCCATGGTACTGGTGGGGCAAATCGAGTTGTCAAGCAATGGTTTATGGCACAATGCTAAATCATGCAAGAAGTAATGTGCAGTCAAGCAGGAACTAACATTAAGAGAAAGTTCATGTTATCAGTAAGAATGATAGTCTTTTGCAACTTTTTTGTATGATTAAAAGGGAATGGTATTACGTTTGCAAGGTTGTATGTATCTGGGTCAGTGAATGGTTCACGGATAATTACCGCTTCGACAACCACATCAACCGTTAGTAAGGAGTAATAACTGGCCACGTGATGCAAGAGAAGAGCTAAGCTGCAATGAAAATTTTGTTATCGCATAGTGGATAAATGATGGCGTTACAGCCTGCTTTACCAAATTATCAACATCTTTTATTAAATCAGTAAGATAATGTGTATAATAAGTAATTTGAGTATATAAACTATCAACAGATGTGGAAATAGTCAACATTAGTTCTACCTGCTGAGTCAAGTTCTAACTGTTAACATGATGTCAGTCATATACTGGACATGTTGTTTCAGCATTCTGACCTGATACATTCATCGTTAAGAAGTTTAAACTGCAAAGAGTAAACTTGTTTCCTAACTAAATTAAGTTCTTCCTGCGTGGCAGTACCGTTCAAATATGACTGGAGGGACCCTACAAAATTAAGTAAACATCTTTTGCTTCTATCTATTTGGTTTGTATTATGTTATACAGAATTCCACTAGTGCTGTTCGGTTTCCAGGTCCACTGCATTAACAAAGTTGGAGCAGGACCAGACTAGAGTTGCTGACCGTAAGACTTGAGTAAGGTAGACTGTAAGCAACTTCTTAAAGGCGAGGTCTTAATGATGTGTGTGTGGTGGTGATATGAGGGTGGTCGGTTCATATGCCAACTTCAAGAAATTCTGTACTAATGCTGTTGGAATGATAGTTATTTAACAACATGGGCGGGTACTCCTAATGTCGCGTCCCTGCACAAAACTCCTTGCGCTAAATGCAATTCTCTGACTGGAGGCAGCTGTCTTAACATCCAAGGAAAGTCGTCTTCCCTCTAAAAATTCTATGACATGACCCAAAACTGGGTCATCCCGTTGATGCTGTCTCAACCTTTCTATATCAAAATCTTTCGTCTACGTTTTTTAAGGGAAGGATCCAATCGTTTTAGCTTCTCTCTCTCTCTCTCTCTCTCTCTCTCTCTCTCTCTCTCTCTCTCTCTCTCTCTCTCTCTCTCTCTCTCTCTCTCTCTCTCTCTCTCTCTCTCTCTCTCTCTCTCTCTCTCTCTCTCTCTCTCTCTCTCTCTCTCTCTCTCTCTCTCTCTCTTATTTGGCCCCATAAGTCACGTTAATCTTCGACATTTCGCCGCTGCCCTCGATATGAGTAAATGCTTGGTCCTACGTCGACATAACGTATGCTCTGACTGGGGCTGGAATCCCCTTCCGCGACATAGCCCTCTCAAAAATGCTATGATTAACACTATCGAATGCCTCTGCCATGTCGAGGAATGCAAGGTGAACAGCGTGGGACTGTGCACTTTCTCGCTCCAAGCTGGAGTTGTAGGGCCAGGCCCTAACGTGTCGAGGTCAGACACAGTATCCGTGATAAAAGAGGCAGCGGACTGTGGTTCAGGATCCCGCGGAGCGTCGGGGACAGATAAAATAGCGAGGTACTCTCCACCAGGAGCGGCAGGCTCTCCCCCATCCAGAACGGGAACGACTCCTCTTCCATATTGGTGGAGTCTCTTCCAACGGAGTTAACTCGCACACACCTTTCCTCACGTGGTGCTTTCTCCCCGTGTTACCTCTGGTTGTCGCCGGGACACGTCTTCCGTCCGACACAATAAGCGCCGCTACCGGTCTCATGGTGAGGTTGACGTCCAAGATCAACTCCTGAACGCGGGACTCATACGACTCCTTTCCTCGGAGTTCCTTTATTGCCTCAACCGTCCGGCGAGTAGCAATAGCCTGTAACCGTTTGTTCACGCCCTGGCCAGCGACCAGAGAGGGACCAGCTGCCATCTTCGCCTCTGCTCTAGCGAGGAGTTCTGCCTATTCGTCAGACCACCTTACCAGTGACAAAACGTGCCTGGTTGCCGACTCTTGATGGAAAGAGTTGGCATGAGCCTGCCTTTCATGGACCCTATGGTCTCGAAAGTTGGCGAAGGTGGACCGACAATGTGGGCAAGTAGATGGACGGTCATCAGCCGTTCCCTTGGCTTAAGTTGGCACCCGACACACCTACAGTGGCTGGTATGGTATTCCCGAAGGACTTTTTTCACCGTAACTACTCCAGAGGGTTCCTACCGCCAAGGTTCCATCCATCCTCTACTGCTACCATTATAGTGGTCAAATTGGACGCCTTGTTCCTAAGATCCCACTCAGATCACACTCAGATTCCCCTGCACAGACCCACTGCCCACAGCTACTCCCTTACCCTCCCCCACTCTCCTAGCTCCTTCGTTACTAGACTGTGATTTGCTCTCCTGAGTAGTTTATTTCTATCGAAAAAAGTCTAACATTCTCATCCAGTACTCAGCCAAAGCGGGCTTTCCCTATTCCATTCAAGTAAAGGCCTAGCGTCCAGATATCTATCATGACTAAAGTGGTCCCCAGGTCTATACTAAACACACTATCTACCTCCCTAGAAAGAGCTTCGAGTCTTCTGTTTATCCCCAACATTTCACTGAGGGTACAGGAATCGACGTCGTACCTTGGCAGCAATCCCGATATCAAAGCTTCCTACAACTGTATTTGAACTTGTTGATAAGTTCCCTATATTTCGCCATTCTTTCTTCCCATCTTCCTTTAAGTGCATTGTTCGTCCCCACCTGAACGACAAAACTCACGTCCTCGGGATTGTTTAAGACTATGTCGTCAAACTTATCTAGGACGTGTTCTATCTTAGCACCTGCATATCACAAGTTCTTTCTACTTTAGCCCTCCGCACAGTACTCCTGGTCTTGATGTCTGACTATAGAGTCCCTGACCAGAATGATGCTACGATCATCATGTACTTGATCATTTAGTACGCTAAACCTATTGTGAGTGGAGAGCTCGTTAGGTTGTTCGGTAATGCGGCGACAAGTTTTTTTTGCAGGTTGGACGGTGGAAATAGCTTCCAACTTCGCCTCAATGGTTGCTATCCTGCTATCTAAGCTATCTACCCTATATGATATTCGTCTCTGCTTCCTGTATCGCAAACGCTTTCGCCGCTAAGAACTCAGCTTCCTCTTCCCACCCCTTCATCCTAACATCTAGTTTCTCCAAGGCTTCGCTTTTTTTTCTAACACCTACAGAAAGCCTATCAAGTACGCCTTAGAACAAAATGGAAGTGTACTCAACTTCTTCTCTGAGGAGAAATTCCCTAGTAAGCTCCTGATGGCATCTAGGGCAGGCAACTCGAGAAGATGGAGCCATCTTCTAGGATTTCACTAGGTTTCAAAGATTTTATCAAGATTCAAGGGTAGGCGAGCGCGTCAGTAGAGCACGTCTGTCCTCGACAAGGGTTAGCATACACATAACTATAGGAAAACTAAACTATTTGCTCGAGGGAGTCAGTCAGGAGATCGCCCCTCTGACCCTCGCTGATATTTATGGGTTGGCTGTGGTCAGCTGGATGGGTCACAACTGCTGTGGTCAGCTGGATGGGTCACAACTGCTGTGGTCAGCTGGATGGGTCACAACTGCTGTGGTCAGCTGGATGGGTCACAACTGCTGTGGTCAGCTAGATGGGTCACAACTGCTGTGGTCAGCTGGATGGGTCACAACTGCTGTGGTCAGCTGGGTGGGTCACAACTGCTGTGGTCAGCTGGATGGGTCACAACTGCTGTGGTCAGCTGGATGGGTCACAACTGCTGTGGTCAGCTGGATGGGTCACAACTGCTGTGGTCAGCTGGGTGGGTCACAACTGCTGTGGTCAGCTGGGTGGGTCACAACTGCTGTGGTCAGCTGGATGGGTCACAACTGCTGTGGTCAGCTGGATGGGTCACAACTGCTGTGGTCAGCTGGATGGGTCACAACTGCTGTGGTCAGCTGGGTGGGTCACAACTGCTGTGGTCAGCTGGATGGGTCACAACTGCTGTGGTCAGCTGGATGGGTCACAACTGCTGTGGTCAGCTGGGTGGGTCACAACTGCTGTGGTCAGCTGGGTGGGTCACAACTCCAACAATCAGGGCCCATGGCCCATTGTTCACACAGAGGCGACCGCATCTCCAACATATTTCTCATTAGTTCACTAGTAAAGTTAAATTTGCATATATTATTCACAGTGATAGCGATTGTAGATACACAAACTTGTATCAAGATGATCAGTGTAATTGGGCGAATCCAAGAATCAAGCTTGTTGGTGGTGGGGGAGCGTTCAGGTCGACACATTGAGGGCTGGTTCTGGTGAGTGTGTGTGTGTGTGTGTGTGTGTGTGTGTGTGTGTCTGTCTGTCTGTCTGTCTGTCTCTGTGTCTGTCTGTCTGTCTGTCTCTGTCTATCTGGCTGTCTGTTGGTGTCTGTTTGCGTGTGTGTGTGTGTGTGTGTGTGTGTGTGTGTGTGTGTGTGTGTGTGTGTGTGTGTGTGCGCGCGCGCGCGCGTGCCCAGGAGTAAAATCATACCACAAACAAGGTTAAGAGAGGAGTAATATCAATGTAAAATCATTCCCCATAACACAAAAATATCAATCACAAATATCATCACACACAAACAAACAAATGAATCAAGCAAGAGGTACGTTCAGAAAGACGTGGAAAAGCACTTTTACAGCGTAAGAGAATAGAATAGAATGAAATAGAATGAGTAAAGATATGGTTACTGAAGACAACATACATATATCTGTTGTATGAGAGTAGAAAATGTTTAAGAGGTGGGCCAAACTTGTGTAAATTAGCCCACTTAAGCACCTGTTTATAAATGATAAGTCTTTTCTTCTCATTACAATTTTAACTCAACAGGAGGCAGACATCTCCCTTGGACCCTTTGCAATATCCTGGAGCAGGTTCCAGGCTGTGGACTTTGCTCACCACTATATCTATGACTATGCGAGCCTGATCAAGAGCAAAGGTCTCCCCGAGATCGACCCATGGGGCTTCGTATTTCCCCTGGCGCCCTTGGTGTGGGCAGCTCTGCTGGCAGCGCTCATAGTATCGTGGTTGATGTTGGTGGGTCTGGGACACAAACCCAGAGACTCCAAATGGATCTCATGGTCTTTACGGTTACTCTTCCAGCATCTGCAAGTTATCCTACGACAAGGTGAGGCTACACATAACCTACAATAAGTAGCTTATTAACACATGGAGTCAACGGTAAGTCGCAGTCTTAGAGAAAACTAAATGTTTCTTGTTCAGATACCTAATCTTACCTCATCAAGAGACTGTTCCTTGTGGGATGATCTGATTCTTCTGCCCTTGGGTTAACTAGTTTCCTCCGAGCTATGATGGTGATTGTGATGGATATGATTATGGGGAAGGAATCCCCACTACACCAGGAAGCACAATTTAAGGAAAATATGTTTACTGATACTTTAGGGTCATTCGCTAGAATTCGCATATATAAATGTTCCAACTTGTATATGTAATTTTCCTGGGGCTAACGTAAGCATCGAGCGAATGTGACTGTCTCTAACGTTTCTTCTTCCAGCATTGGCAATAAACAGGCCTGTACTGCAAAATGTACACATGGTCGTATTATAAGAAATTTGTTGAAAGTACTTTTCTTCCGATTCTTCAGACATTAATAGAAATGTGATTTTGCCAATCAGTCGTCATCGTGCGCAAAAAATCGGGAGCCATATATGCACAGTCATAGGAGGCGACAGAAGGGGGAGAGAGCGGGGGGCTGGAAATTATCCACTTCTTGTATTTCAATGTATAAAAGAGGAAACAGAAGAGGAAGCCAAGCGGGCAAATACTCATTCTCCTCGAAGGATCAGACTGGGGATATCTGAATGTGTCTGGATGTAACCAAGATGAGAAGAAAGGAAAGATAGTTAGCATGTTTGAGGAATGAAACCTGGATGTTTTGGCTCTAAGTAAACGAAGCTCAAGAACAAAAGAAAAGAAAGTTTTGGAAATATCTTGGAAGTATAATCTGGGGTTAGTGATACGGCAAAAGCAAAGCAAAGAGTAGCACTACTTCTGAAGCAGAAGTTGTGGAAGTGTGTGATGGAGTGTAAAGAAGTAAATTCTATATTGATGTGGGTGAATCTGAAAGTGGATGGCGAGGGATGTCTGACTAATGGTGCTTATGAACCTGATCATTAGAAGAAAGTTCATAAGAGGCAAGTGCTTTGGGAGCAGCTGAGTTAGTGTGTTAGCAGCTTTGATTCACGAGACCAGGTTATAGTGATGGGTGATTTGAATGCGAAGGTGAATAATGTGGCAGTTGATGATATAATTATTCATTGTTATGAATGGAAATGATAAAGAGCATGTGGAGTCGTATGTTGAAAAAAACTGATGATCGGGAATGCTTGTTTTAAAAAGAGTGAAACACAAGTATATGTATATGAGTGGAAAAGATGGTCAACACGCGTTGATAGATTACAAATCAATTGATAGGCGTGGTAAAATGTGAATTCGGATGTATCTTTGCTGAGAGGGGCAGTTGTTTGCTTTTTTATGTGGGGGTATAAGGGAGGTAAATGCAAGAAACTTAGAGAGAGGGGTGAGTATGCAAATTTTAGGGAATGAGAGGGACCGGGAAGTTAGTTAGTTGTTCGTCAATTGCAGAGGTTGGTGATTTAGTTCGGAGAAGTGTGTTGTGGGACAAGTAGATTGGGATGTAAGTTTGAATGAAGGATAATTGGAGAAAGTGAAGTGTTTTAGATATCGGGAAATAGACCGGGCGGCAAATGCAACCATGGAAGCGGAAGTGAGTATAGGAGGAGGGTGAGGCAAAGGTTCTGGGGGCGATGAAGAATATGTGAAAAGAGAGAACGTTATCTCAGAGAGCAAAAAAATTGTACATAATGAAAAAAAAAGTTTTATGGTTGCGAATCATGGGTTATAGATAAGTTTGTGCGGAGGAGGGTGGATGTGTTAGAAGTGAAATTTTTGAGAACAATGTGTTGTGAGGTGGTTTGACCGAGTAAGCAATAAAAAGTAAAAAAAATGATGTGTGGTAATATAATATGGTTAAGAGAGTGAGAGAGCAGAAGAGGTTGTGTTGAAATGGATTGAACATATGGAGAGAATGACTGAGGAAGGGTTGACAAAAAGTGGAGGGAACAAGGAAAATGGGGAGAGCAAATTGAAGATGGAAGGAAGGAGTGAAAAAGAGTTTGGGCGATCGGGGCCTGAACATGCAAGAGGGTGAAAGGTGTGCAGGGAACAGAGCTAATTGGAATGACGTAGTATACTGGGGTCGACGTGCTGCGTGCTGCGAATGAATTCAACCAGGGCATGTGAAACGTCTGGGGTAAACCACGGAAAGGTCTTGTGGGTCCTGGATGTGGACAGAGAAGTGTGGTTTCGGTGCATTACACATGACAGCTCGTGTATGGATGTGAGCGGACATGGCCTTTCCTGGTATGTTTCCCGGCGATACCTAGCTGATGTAGGGGGCAGCGATCAGCTGTGAGGAAGAAGAAAAGAAAGTATATGATATTTTCTTCTTTTTCTTCTGGCATTTTGTGCTGTTTCCTGGATGGCGGAGTGGCGTCAGGATTGGATGAAGGCTAGGAAGTATGATTATGTACATGTACAAATATGTATATGCATGAATATGTATGAAATTATATATGTATATATGTACAAAGACACAACTCTCTTCCCTGATTTTGGTGAAACCTTAACGGTAAAATTGAACCAATCTACACACGTGTCTGTTACATTTATGTACAGATGGCAGGCCTGGCACCCATAAAACAAGTTGCTAATTTACTGTTTACTGTTTGGTGTTGCATAGTTACTATTTACGAGCATTTCAGTCAATCTCATATTACCAACACGTGCAGATTGAGCTTATATCAGGTCTATGAACAGACTCTATAGCGTCCAATGTTTATACACGCCAACAGTATCTCTAAACCCATCAAATACCTGCGAAGGGTTGATAACTCGAATGTTTCAAAACCTTATCTTAATGGGAACCCGAAACTTCCAACTAATCAGGTATACCAACTAACCTCATGATGTCACTAGTTGAGTCTCATAATGTTCCGATATCTCTAACTTTTATCATCGGAAAAAATAGGGAAGATATCTGTGTCTTAGACTGAACATGTAAGTGCGTATTTATGTAATATGCGTATGTGAGTGGATGTGTCTTTCTTTGTCTGTTTTCTAGCAATAACTCGCTAATGCGAGAAACGGCGTTCAAGTATGGGATATATGTAGGGGAGAAAGAATACTTCCCACGTATTCCCCGCGCGTAGTAAAAGGTGTCTCAAGAGAGAGAGAGAGAGAGAGAGAGAGAGAGAGAGAGAGAGAGAGAGAGAGAGAGAGAGAGAGAGAGATGGAAACCGTCCCCTCTTAGTATTTCAATTTCTGAAAGGGAAAACAGAAACAGTCAAGGGGGGGGTGCTCATCCTCCTCGAAGGCTTAGATTGTGGTGCTTGAATGTGTGTGGATGTAAACAAGACAAGAAGAAATGAGAGATAAGTGGTAGGTTTGATTAAAGAAACCTGTATGATCTGCCTCTGAATAAAACGACGCTCAAGGGTAAAGGGGAAGAATAGTTTCAAAAAGCCTTGGGATTAAAGACAGGGGTTGGTGAGTGGACAAAACCTAAGGAAGGAGTAGCACTTCTAAAACAGGAGTTGTGGGAGTGTGTAATAGACTGTAAGAAGGTAGATTCTAGAATGATGTGGGTAAAACTGAAAGTGGACGGAAAGAGATGGGTGATTATTGGTGCTGAGGCACCTGGTCATGAGACGAATCATGGGAAGCAAGTCTTTTCGGAGCAGCTGAGTGAATGTGTCAGCAGCTTCGATGCACGAGACCGGGTATTAGTGATGGATGATTTAAATGCGAAGGTGAAAAATGTGGCAGTTCAGGGTATAATTGTGGTACATGGGGTATTCAGTGTTGTGAATGGAAATGGTGAGGAGCTTATGGATTTGTGTGCTGAAAAAAGATTGGTGATTGGGAATGGTGATTGGGAATGCCTGGTTTCAAAAGAGCAATACACATAAGTAGGAGAGATGGTCAAAGGGCGTTATCGGATTAGGCGTTAATTAATAATCGTGTAAAAGAGAGACTTTTGGATGTGAGTGTGCTGAGAGGGGCAGCTGGAGCGTTGTCTGATCAATACCTTGTGGAGGAGAGGGTGAAAGTTTGTGGAGGTAATACTGGGGACAAGAGAGTGGTGAGAATAAGTGAGCTTGGAAAGAACAGTCGTATGAGGAAGTACCACGAGAGACTGAGTGGAGAATGGCAAAAGGTGAGAGCAAATGACGTGAGGGGAGTGGGTGAGGAATATGATATATTTATGGAATCAGTGATGGCTTGTGCGTAAGATGCATATGGCATGAGAAAGGTAGAAGGTGGACAGATTAGACAGGGCAGTGAGCGGTGGGATGAAGAAGTATAGTTGTAAGTGAAAGAAAAAAGAGAGGCGTTTGGACGATACTTGCAAGTAAGGAGTGCAAACGATTGGAAGATGTAGAAAAGCGCCAGGAGGTCAAGAGGATAGTGCAAGGGTTGACAAAATGAGTAAATGAAAGTTGGGGTGAGAAAGTATCAATAAACTTGAGGGAGGATTAAGAGATTTTTTAGAAGGAGGTAAATAACGTGTGTAATACAAGAGAGAACAAATGGGAACTTCGGTGAAGGGACAAGGGGGAAGTAATAAGAAGTAATGATGAAGTAAAGAGATGGAGCGAGTATTTTGAGGGTTTGTTGAATGTCCTTGATGTTAGAGTGGCAGATGTAGGGTGTTTTGGTCGGGGTGGCGAAGTATGAGCAGCAAGGGGAATGTTTGCTTAAGAGAGAAGTTGTGAAAGCTTTGCGGAAGATGAAATCCAGTAAGGCGGTGGGTTTTGATGATAGTGTAGTGGAATTCTTAAGAACGGAGGTGACTGTGTTATTGTTTGGTTGGTAAAGATATTCACTGTATGTATGTATCATGGTGAAGTTCCTGAGGATTGGCGGAACGCAAGCATAGTGCCATCATGCAAAGGCAAAGGGGATAAAGATGAGTGTTCAAACCACAGACGCATAAGCTTGTAGAGAATTCGTGGGAAATTGTATGGGACGGCATTGACTGAGAGGGTGAAGTCACGTACATAGCATCAGACTGGGGAAGAGCAGTGCGGTTTAGAGGTGATAGAGAATGTGTGGATCAGGTGTTTGTGCAGAAGAATGTGTGTGAGAAATACTTAGAAAAACAGATAGATATGTATGTAGCATATATGAATCTGGATAAGGTATATGATATGGTTGATACATATGCTTTGTGGAAGGTTTTATAAGTATATGGTGTATGAGGTAAATTGCTAAAAGTAATGAAAAGTTTTTACCAAATGTGTAAGGCATTTGTAAGAAGAGGAAGAGAGGAGAGTGATTGGTTCCTAGTAAAGGTCGATCTGCAGCAGGGGTTCGTGATTTTCCCTTGGTTGTATAATTTGTTTATGGATGGGGTAGTCAGGGAGGTGAACGCAAGAGTTTTAGAGAGAGGGGCGAGTATGCAGTCTGTCGGGGATGAGAGGGTCTGGTAAGTGAGTCAATTGTTGTTCCCTGATGATACAACTCTGGTAGCTGATATGAGTGAGAAACTGCAGAAGTTGATGACTGATTTTGGTATAGCGTGTAAAAGGAGAAAGTTGAGAGTAAATGTGAATAACAACAATGTTATTAGGTTCACTAGGGCTAAGGGGCAAGTTAATTTGAATGGAAGTTTGAATGGGAAAAATAGGAGGAAGTGAAGTGTTTTAGATATCTGGGAGTGGACTTAGCAACGAATGGAAACATGGTAGCTGAAGTTAAAGTACCCTAGATCTTTCATTGATAAATCCCTAAAGTTAGTAAAGAAATCATTTTATAGAGTACAACCCAAAGCTCCCGTTGACACCAAAGAATCTTTTAGTTGTTCCTTTTAATCGTAATTTCATTTACTTCCTATGTTGCTTAAATCCTTAAATGTAAATGCTGCCTTCAGCAACAATAATACTATCAAGAAAATCTATAACACTTCACTTCCTACAGTTTTTCTCCATTCAAACTTACCATCCAATTCACTAGTCCCTCAACCCTAATGAACCTAAGTACCTTGTTCTTATTCACATTTACTCTCAGCTTTCTTCTTTCGCACACTTTACCAAACTCGTTACCAACTTCTGCAGTTTCTCACTTGATCCAGCCAAAAACCCTATATCATCAGCGAACAACAAGTGAATCACTACCAAAGCCCTCTCATCCGCAACAGACTGCATATTCGCCCATCTATCCAAAACTCTCGGATTTACGCCCTTAACAAACCCATCCGTAAACAAATTTAGCAATCAAGGAGACATCACGTACCCCTGCCAAAAACCGAAATTCACTGTGAATCAATCACTTTCCTTTCTTGCTTCTCGTACACATGCCTTGCATCACTTCATAAAAACTTTTCACTGCTTCTGCTTCTAGCAACTTACCTCACACATCATATCCTATTTATACGTTCCACAAGGCATCTCTATTAACTCAACCATATACCTTCTCCAGATCCATGAATGCTACATAGAAACCCATATATATATATATATATATATATATATATATATATATATATATATATATATATATATATATTATCCCTGGGGATAGGGGAGAAAGAATACTTCCCACGTATTCCCTGCGTGTCGTAGAAGGCGACTAAAAGGGGAGGGAGCAGGGGGCTGGAAATCCTCCCCTCTCAATTTTTTTTTTCTTTTTTTAATTTTCCAAAAGAAGGAACAGAGAAGGGGGCCAGGTGAGGATATTCCCTCAGTGGCCCAGTTCTCTGTTCTTAACGCTACCTCGCTAACGCGGGAAATGGCGAATAGTTTGAAAAAAAAAAAAAAAAAAAATATATATATATATATATATATATATATATATATATATATATATATTCATATATATTTTCATCATACTTTGTCGCTGTCTTCCGCGTTACCGAGGTACCGCAGTGAAAAAGACGAAAAAAATGGCCCAACCAACCCACTAACACATGTATATACATACACGTCCACACACGCATATATAAATTCATATGCATCTCAACGTGTATACATATATATATATATATATATATATATATATATATATATATATATATATATATATATATATATATATATATATATATATATATATATATATATATTTTTTTTTTTGCTTTGTCGCTGTCTCCCGCGTTTGCGAGGTAGCGCAAGGAAACAGACGAAAGAAATGGCCCAACCCACCCCCATACACATGTATATACATACGTCCACACGCAAATATACATACCTACACAGATTTCCATGGTTTACCCCAGAAGCTTCACATGCCTTGATTCAATCCACTGACAGCACGTCAACCACAGTATACCACATCGCTCCAATTCACTCTATTCCTTGCCCTCCTTTCACCCTCCTGCATGTTCAGGCCCCGATCACACAGAATCTTTTTCACTCCATCTTTCCACCTCCAATTTGGTCTCCCTCTTCTCCTCGTTCCCTCCACCTCCGACACATATATCCTCTTGGTCAATCTTTCCTCACTCATTCTCTCCATGTGAACAAACCATTTCAAAACACACTCTTCTGCTCTCTCAACCACGCTCTTTTTATTTCCACACATCTCTCTTACCCTTACGTTACTTACTCGATCAAACCACCTCACACCACACATTGTCCTCAAACATCTCATTTCCAGCACATCCATCCTCCTGCGCACAACTCTATCCATAGCCCACGCCTCGCAACCATACAACATTGTTGGAACCACTATTCCTTCAAACATACCCATTTTTGCTTTCCGAGATAATGTTCTCGACTTCCACACATTCTTCAAGGCTCCCAGAATTTTCGCCCCCTCCCCCACCCTATGATCCACTTCCGCTTCCATGGTTCCATCCGCTGCCAGATCCACTCCCAGATATCTAAAACACTTCACTTCCTCTAGTTTTTCTCCATTCAAACTCACCTCCCAATTGACTTGACCCTCAACCCTACTGTACCTAATAACCTTGCTCTTATTCACATTTACTCTTAACTTTCTTCTTCCACACACTTTACCAAACTCAGTCACCAGCTTCTGCAGTTTCTCACATGAATCATCCACCAGCGCTGTATCATCAGCGAACAACAACTGACTCACTTCCCAAGCTCTCTCGTCCCCAACAGACTTCATACTAGCCCCTCTTTCCAAAACTCTTTCATTCACCTCCCTAACAACCCCATCCATAAACAAATTAAACAACAATGGAGACATCACACACCCCTGCCGCAAACCTACATTGACTTAGAACCAATCACTTTCCTCTCTTCCTACACGTACACATGCCTTACATCCTCGATAAAAACTTTTCACTGCTTCTAACAACTTGCCTCCCACACTATATATTCTTAATACCTTCCACAGAGCATCTCTATCAACTCTATCATATGCCTTCTCCAGATCCATAAATGCTACATAGAAAACCATTTGCTTTTCTAAGTATCTCTCACATACATTCTTCAAAGCACACACCTGATCCACATATCCTCTACCACTTCTGAAACCACACTGCTCTTCCCCAATCTGATGCTCTGTGCATGCCTTCACCCTCTCAATCAATACCCTCCCATATAATTTACCAGGAATACTCAACAAACTTATACCTCTGTAATTTGAGCACTCACTCTTATCCCCTTTGCCTTTGTACAATGGCACTATGGACGCATTCCGCCAATCCTCAGGCACCTCACCATGAGTCATACATACATTAAATAACCTTACCAACCAGTCAACAATACAGTCACCCCCTTTTTTAATAAATTCCACTGCAATACTATCCAAACCTGCTGCCTTGCCGGCTTTCATCTTCCGCAAAGCTTTTATATATATATATATATATATATATATATATATATATATATATATATATATATATATATATATATATATATATATATATATATATATATATATATATATCTTTCTTTTCTTTTAAACTACTCGCCATTTCCCGCGTTAGCGAGGTAGCGTTAGGAACAGAGGACTGGGCCTTTTTTGGAATATCCTCACCTGGCCCCCTCTGTCCCTTCTTTTGGAAAAAAAGAAAAAAGAAAAAAAAAAAAACGAGAGGGGAGGATTTCCAGACCCCGCTCCCTCCCCTTTTAGTCGCCTTCTACGACACGCAGGGAATACGTGAGAAGTATTCTTAATCCCGTATCCCCAGGGATATATATATAAATATATATATATATATATATATATATATATATATATATATATATATATATATATATATATATATATATATATATATATATATATATATATATATATATAAATATATATATACATACGTATATATATATATATATATATATATATATATATATATATATATATATATATATATATATATATATATAATCCATACTGTCTGCCCTTTATTCATTTCCGGCGCCACCCCGACACACATGAAATGACAACACCCCCCCGCATGTGCACAAGGAAGCGCTAGGAAAAGACAACAAAGGCCACATTCGTTCACACTCAGTCTCTACCTGTCATGTATAATGCACCGAAATCACAGCTCCCTTTACACATCCAGGCCCCACACAACTTTCCATGCTTTACCCCAGACGCTTCACATTCCCTGGTTCAATCCATTGACAGCACGTCGACCCCGGTATACCACATCGATCCAATTCACTCTATTCCTTGCATGCCTTTCACCCTCCTGCATGTTCAGGCTTCGATCACTCAAAATCTTTTTCACTCCATCTTTTCACCTCCAATCTGGTCTCCCACACCTCCTCGTTCCCTCCACCTCTGACACATATATCCTCTTGGTCAATCTTTCCTTACTCATTCTCTCCATGTGACCAAATCATTTTAAAACACCCTCTTCTACTCTCTCAACTACACTCTCTTTATTACCACATATCTCTCTTACCCTTTCATTACTTATTCGGTCAAACCATATCACACCACATATTGTCCTCAGACATCTCATTTCCACCATATCCACTCTCCTCCGCACAACTCTATCTATAGCCCACGCCTCGCAACCACATAACATTGTTGGAACCAATATTCCTTCTAACATACCCATTTTTGCTTTCAAAGATAACTTTCTCGACTTCCATGCATTTTTCAAAGCTAACAGAACCTTCAACTACTCCCCTACCCTATGGGTGTACACATGCCTTACATCCTCGATAAAAACTTTTCACTGCCTCCAGCAACTTCCCTCCTACACAATATACTCTTAATACCTTCCACAGAGCATCTCTATCAACTCTATCATATGCTTTCTACAGATCCATAAATGCTACATACAAATCCATTTGTTTTTCTCAGTATTTCTCACATACATTCTTCAAAGCAAACACCTGATCCACACATCCTCTACCGCTGCTGAAACCACACTGCTCCTCCCTAGTCAGATGTTCTGTACATGCCATCCCCCTATCAATCAACAAACTTACACCTCTGTAATTTGAATACTTACCTTTATCTCTTTTGCCTTTGCACAGTGGCACTCTGCATGCATTCCGCCAACCCTCAGGTATTTCACCATGAGCCATACATGCATTGAATATCCTCACCAACCAGTCAACAACACAGTCAACCCCTTTTTCAATAAACTCCACTGCAATACCATCCAAACCCGCCGCATTGCCGGCTTTCATATTCCGCAAAGCTTTCACTACCTCTTCTATGTTTACCAAATCCTTCTCCCTAACCCTCTCACTTTGCACACCACCTCAGACAAAACACCCTATATCTGCCAGTCTATCATCTGACACATTCAACAAACCTTCAGAATACTCACTCCATCTCCTTCTCACTTCACCACTGCTCGTTATTACCTCTCCATTAGTCCCCTTCACCGATGTCTTAAGCACTTTATTTACCTCCTTCCAAAATATCTATATGTTCTCCCTAAAATCTAATGATACTCTCTCACCCAACTCTCATTTGCCCTCTTTCTCAACCCTTCCACCTTTCTCTTGACCTCCTGCCTCTTTCTCTTCATACATCTCCCAGTCATTTGCACTATTTCCCTGCAAAAATCGTCCAAATGCCTCTCTCTTCTCTTTCACTAATAATCTTACTTCTTCATCCAACCACTCACTACCGTTTCTAATCTGCCCACCTCCTACGCTTCTCATGCCACATGCATCTTTTGCGCAAGCCATAACTTCTTCCCTAGATAAATACCACTCCTCCCCCACTCCCCTTACGTCCATTGCTCTCACCTTTTTCCATACTGCACTCAGTCTCTCCTGGTACTTCCTCACACAGGTCTCCTTCTCAAGCTCACTTACTCTCACCACTCTCTTCACCTTAACATCCTTTCATCTTTTCTGAAAACCTCTACAAATTTTCACCTTCGCCTCCACAAGATAATGATCAGACATCCCTCTAGTTGAACATCTCAGCACATTAACATCGAAAAGGCTCTCTTTTAAACGTCTATCAATTAACACTTAATCCAATAACGCTCTCTGGCCATCTCTCCTACTTATATACGTATACTTATGCATATCTCTCTTTTTAAACCAGGCATTCCCAATCACCAGTCCTTTTTCAGCACAAATCTACAAATCTACAAGCTGCACAAATCTACACAAATCTACAAGCTCTTCACCATTTCCGTTTACAACACTGAACACTGCATGTATACCAATTGTTCCCTTAACTGCCACATTACTCACCTTTACATTCAAATTACCCATTACTATAACCCGGTCTAGTGCATCATCTAGTGCTAAGACACTCACTCGGCTGCTCCCAAAACATTTTTCTCTCATGATCTCTCTTCTCACGCCCAAGTGCATAGGCACCAATAATCACCCAACTTTCTCCATCCACTTTCAGTTTTACCCATATCACATACTCCCACATCTCTTGTTTTGAGGAGTACTGCCACTCCTTCCTTTGCTCTTGTCCTCTCACTAACCCCTAATTTTACTCCCAAAACATTCCCAAACCACTCTTCCCCTTTACCCTTGAGCTTCGTTTCACTCAGAGCCAAAACATCCAGGTTCCTTTTCTCAAATATACTACCTATCTCTCCTTTTTTCTCATCTTGGTTACATCTACACACATTTAGACACCCCAATCTGAGACTCGAGGAGGATGAGCACTCCCCGCGTGACTCTTTCTTCTGTTTCCCCTTTCAGAATACTAATATACAAGGAGGGGAGGGTTTCTAGCCCCCAGCTCCTGTTTTTTTAGTCGCCTTTTAGGACACGTGGGGAATGCGAGGGAAGTATTCTTTCTCCCCTATCCCCATATATATATTTACCAGTTTCCCTCCTTTTTGTTATCACAGACAGAAACTGCGTCTAGCTCTTCTGTAGTCTTTAAGGGTATTTTGATAAGCATTCTTTCCACTAGATTTTATTTTGTCTGGCATATCATTTTCTAGCTTAAAAATTTTTGGCGATTTACGTAAGTCAACTTCCTTCTTTATTAATCTTTCTAATTCTATTGACACAAACTTTTTACCAATCAATTCATCGTTGATTCATTAGCCTCCACTTATATAGCTTTCTCTAGTCTTTACTTGCCACTAACAAGCAGAGATCCTGTATGCCAGGGCTGTTCAACTGACGGCCCACAAACCAGATCCGGCCCTTCAGTGGTTTTTCAGTGGCCCTTTGACAAACTCAAAAGAATTAAAATAAATTAATGAAATTTATTCAAGTACTTACGAAATTTTACATAAACAAATTTTTTATCGTGACCAACTGTATTAATCAGCTGAATGAAACATGTGGTCATTTGTAATTTATCGTTTTGTTCTGTGTATAAGTGTTTAGAGAAAAAGAAAATGAAGGTGAAATACGTGTATGGCTCTTCCATCAGTTTGAGTTTCATAATCCGGCCCTACTCCTAAAGTAATTGAATAGCCCTGCTGCATGCCTTGCATTTTTCAATGCCTTTCATCTAACGACCAATTAATTTTCTTGATTGCTTTGTCTCTAACGGTGCACATTATTTTCTCTAAAACTTTACTTAATTTCTTGTGTATCCATGTTTCGATGTCCACAGGTCTGTCTTCCACTACATTAGATTTTATTCTACGAGTCTGGGGAAATGTTTAGAAATGGTTCCTGTGCCTCCTTCCTGCCTTTTGTCATCAGAACTCTCTGGAGTCCATGTTTTGGGCATTTCCTTGATCTCCAAGACATCCAAGGCAATACCCCCCTGACCTTTTGCCTTTCATTCCTCTCATATTATTGCATTTGGTTAGATTCCTTCTGGATCCCCATAGATGATATGATTCTGTGTTCAAACCCATTGATTACATTCTTCATTCCCTAGTTTCCTCTTTTATCCCATTGCCCATTTCCTAAGTTTCAATTTGATTCTTCAATTTCTTCATCGTCTCCAACTAAAACATCGTCTGATCCTGTCTCTCAATCATATCAGGTAATACCTTCCAGGCTTGTGGTCTCAGATGCTTCATCTTTATATTCATTCTATGCAACTTTTGTAAGGGCTGCATCCTCCAGCCTCCTTCTTATGAATATGGCCACAATTGTGTGATCGTGTATTCGTCCTTGTCTGAAACCGGATTTATTTAGATCAAATTCCAAAAAAGATTCTTCCTTCGGTCAGTCGTCTGTGTGATTACCTAATCTGGTCTGAGTGGCTGCTCTAATATATTCTTGCCTCATCTTATGAGTCACTGATGACTTAGCCCTAATTTGTCCCTCTTTACTGGCTAAGAGTAGCAGCTATATATTTTGGGTCACAACAGTTTATCAAGAAACGAAATAAATTGAATTTAGTTTGGTAGCTAGCAGAGTTACCCACTACAAATGTACACTTTCCTTTCAATCGTCTACGGTATTTCTTTTATAAGCTTCATCTAACTCTGTTTGAGTAACTCATTTTAGCCTTAGTTTACTGAATTTAGCGACGCTCGTTAACACTTCATTGGCATCTTTTGTTCTTCCCACATCCGCTGTTATCATACTCACTGACTCACCCGCAGATATTCCACTCAGGGGCCATGCGTGAGTGTGTTGTTATGTACCCTGAGAGGTACAACAGTCTTGTGTATTCATTGAATTACATCAGTTTTATCTGTTTCGTACTGATAGATGCATAGGTACCCCATGTATCCTGTAGGTTACGGAAGTGTCTCATGTATCAGTTCAAGATATAGCAGAGTCTTCCTTTGTATCAGTAAAGATATCTCTCTCTGCTGCTTATGTGAGGCTCTGCCTCATGATAACTTCATGCTCTGGAGCACGACGTTACGACACCTCAGTAATCTAAGCCTCATACTCGTACAATATGTTCCAGAGTTGCAATATCTTGTAATGAATCTTGGCAAAACGTGATGCTGCTCCTCATATTGCTACCTCCTGCCTGTCCTTCATCAACTATTCTGTTTTCTTATATTCGTGATTAAAATCAGAGTGTTGTAGGGAAAGAATTTCATAACGTGTTGTCCAGTCTCTTAATTTGATATATATATATATATATATATATATATATATATATATATATATATATATATATATATATATATATATATATATATATATATATATATATATATATATATATATATAATATATATATATATATATATATTTTTTTTTTTTTTTTTTTTTTGCTTTGTCGCTGTCTCCCGCGTTTGCGAGGTAGCGCAAGGAAACAGACGAAAGAAATGGCCCAACCCCCCCCATACACATGTATATACATACGTCCACACACGCAAATATACATACCTACACAGCTTTCCATGGTTTACCCCAGACGCTTCACATGCCTTGATTCAATCCACTGACAGCACGTCAACCCCTGTATACCACATCGCTCCAATTCACTCTATTCCTTGCCCTCCTTTCACCCTCCTGCATGTTCAGGCCCCGATCACACAAAATCTCTTTCACTCCATCTTTCCACCTCCAATTTGGTCTCCCTCTTCTCCTCGTTCCCTCCACCTCCGACACATATATCCTCTTGGTCAATCTTTCCTCACTCATTCTCTCCATGTGCCCAAACCACTTCAAAACACCCTCTTCTGCTCTCTCAACCACGCTCTTTTTATTTCCACACATCTCTCTTACCCTTACGTTACTTACTCGATCAAACCACCTCACACCACACATTGTCCTCAAACATCTCATTTCCAGCACATCCATCCTCCTGCGCACAACTCTATCCATAGTCCACGCCTCGCAACCATACAACATTGTTGGAACCACTATTCCTTCAAACATACCCATTTTTGCTTTCCGAGATAATGTTCTCGACTTCCACACATTCTTCAAGGCTCCCAGAATTTTCGCCCCCTCCACCACCCTATGATCCACTTCCGCTTCCATGGTTCCATCCGCTGACAGATCCACTCCCAGATATCTAAAACACTTCACTTCCTCCAGCTTTTCTCCATTCAAACTCACCTCCCAATTGACTTGACCCTCAACCCTACTGTACCTAATAACCTTGCTCTTATTCACATTTACTCTTAACTTTCTTTTTCACACACTTTACCAAACTCAGTCACCAGCTTCTGCAGTTTCTCACATGAATCAGCCACCAGCGCTGTATCATCAGCGAACAACAACTGACTCACTTCCCAAGCTCTCTCATCCCCAACAGACTTCATACTTGCCCCTCTTTCCAAAACTCTTGCATTCACCTCCCTAACAACCCCATCCATAAACAAATTAAACAACCATGGAGACATCACTCACCCCTGCCGCAAACCTACATTCACTGAGAACCAATCACTTTCCTCTCTTCCTACACGTACACATGCCTTACATCCTCGATAAAAACTTTTCACTGCTTCTAACAACTTGCCTCCCACACCATATATTCTTAATACCTTCCACAGAGCATCTCTATCAACTCTATCATATGCCTTCTCCAGATCCATAAATGCCATATACAAATCCATTTGCTTTTCTAAGTATTTCTCACATACATTCTTCAAAGCAAACACCTGATCCACACATCCTCTACCACTTCTGAAACCACACTGCTCTTCCCCAATCTGATGCTCTGTACATCCCTTCACCCTCTCAATCAATACCCTCTCATATAATTTGCCAGGAATACTCAACAAACTTATACCTCAGTAATTTGAGCACTCACTCTTATCCCCTTTGCCTTTGTACAATGGCACTATGCACGCATTCCGCCAATCCTCAGGCACCTCACCATGAGTCATACATACATTAAATAACCTTACCAACCAGTATGTCACCCCCTTTTTAATAAATTCCACTGCAATACCATCCAAACCTGCTGCCTTGCCGGCTTTCACCTTCCGCAAAGCTTTTACTACCTCTTCTCTGTTTACCAAATCATTTTCCCTAACCCTCGCACTTTGCACACCACCTCGACCAAAACACCTTATATCTGCCACTCTATCATCAAACACATTCAACAAACCTTCAAAATACTCACTCCATCTCCTTCTCACATCACCACTACTTGTTATCACCTCCCCATTTGCGCCCTTCACTGAAGTTCCCATTTGCTCCCTTGTCTTACGCATTTTATTTACCTCCTTCCAGAACATCTTTTTATTCTCCCTAAAATTTAGTGATACTCTCTCACCCCAACTCTCATATGCCCTTTTTTTCACCTCTTGCACCTTTCTCTTGACCTCCTGTTTCTTTCTTTTATACGTCTCCCACTCAATTTCATTTTTTTCCCTGCAAAAATCGTCCAAATGCCTCTCTCTTCTCTTTCACTAATACTATTACTTCTTCATCCCACCACTCACTACCCTTTCTAATCAACCCACCTCCCACTCTTCTCGTGCCACAAGCATCTTTTGCGCAATCCATCACTGATTCCCTAAATACATCCCATTCCTCCCCCACTCCCCTTACTTCCATTGTTCTCACCTTTTTCCATTCTGTACTCAGTCTCTCCTGGTACTTCCTCACACAAGTCTCCTTCCCAAGCTCACTTACTCTCACAACCCTCTTCACCCCAACATTCACTCTTCTTTTCTGGAAACCCATACAAATCTTCACCTTAGCCTCCACAAGATAATGATCAGACATCCCTCCAGTTGCACCTCTCAGCACATTAACATCCAAAAGTCTCTCTTTCGCGCGCCTGTCAATTAACACGTAATCTAATAACGCTCTCTGGCCATCTCTCCTACTTACATAAGTATACTTATGTATATCTCGCATTTTAAACCAGGTATTCCCAGTCATCAGTCCTTTTTCCGCACATAAATCTACAAGCTCTTCACCATTTCCATTTACAACACTGAATACCCCATGTATACCAATTATTCCCTCAACTGCCACATTACTCACCTTTGCATTCAAATCACCCAACACTATAACCCGGTCTCGTGCATCAAAACCACTAACACACTCATTCAGCTGCTCCCAAAACACTTGCCTCTCATGATCTTTCTTCTCATGCCCAGGTGCATATGCACCAATAATCACCCATCTCTCTCCATCAACTTTCAGTTTTACCCATATCAATCGAGAATATATATATATATATATATATATATATATATATATATATATATATATATATATATATATATATATATATATATATATATATATATATATATATATATATATATATATATATATATATTTTTTTTTTTTATTTTTTATTATACTTTGTCGCTGTCTCCCGCGTTTGCGAGGTAGCGCAAGGAAACAGACGAAAGAAATGGCCCAACCCTCCCCCATACACATGTATATACATACGTCCACACACGCAAATATACGTACCTACACAGCTTTCCATGGTTTACCCCAGACGCTTCACATGCCTTGATTCAATCCACTGACAGCACGTCAACCCCGGTATACCACATCGCTCCAATTCACTCTATTCCTTGCCCTCCTTTCACCCTCCTGCATGTTCAGGCCCCGATCACACAAAATCTTTTTCACTCCATCTTTCCACCTCCAATTTGGTCTCCCTCTTCTCCTCGTTCCCTCCACCTCCGACACATATATCCTCTTGGTCAATCTTTCCTCACTCATTCTCTCCATGTGCCCAAACCACTTCAAAACACCCTCCTCTGCTCTCTCAACCACGCTCTTTTTATTTCCACACATCTCTCTTACCCTTACGTTACTTACTCGATCAAACCACCTCACACCACACATTGTCCTCAAACATCTCATTTCCAGCACATCCATCCTCCTGCGCACAACTCTATCCATAGTCCACGCCTCGCAACCATACAACATTGTTGGAACCACTATTCCTTCAAACATACCCATTTTTGCTTTCCGAGATAATGTTCTCGACTTCCACACATTCTTCAAGGCTCCCAGAATTTTCGCCCCCTCCCCCACCCTATGATCCACTTCCGCTTCCATGTTTCCATCCGCTGCCAGATCCACTCCCAGATATCTAAAACACTTCACTTCCTCCAGTTTTTCTCCATTCAAACTCACCTCCCAATTGACTTGACCCTCAACCCTACTGTACCTAATAACCTTGCTCTTATTCACATTTACTCTTAACTTTCTTCTTTCACACACTTTACCAAACTCAGTCACCAGCTTCTGCAGTTTCTCACATGAATCAGCCACCAGCGCTGTATCATCAGCGAACAACAACTGACTCACTTCCCAAGCTCTCTCATCCCCAACAGACTTCATACTTGCCCCTCTTTCCAAAACTCTTGCATTCACCTCCCTAACAACCCCATCCATAAACAAATTAAACAACCATGGAGACATCACACACCCCTGCCGCAAACCTACATTCACTGAGAACCAATCACTTTCCTCTCTTCCTACACGTACACATGCCTTACATCCTCGATAAAAACTTTTCACTGCTTCTAACAACTTGCCTCCCACACCATATATTCTTAATACCTTCCACAGAGCATCTCTATCAACTCTATCATATGCCTTCTCCAGATCCATAAATGCTACATACAAATCCATTTGCTTTTCTAAGTATTTCTCACATACATTCTTCAAAGCAAACACCTGATCCACACATCCTCTACCACTTCTGAAACCACACTGCTCTTCCCCAATCTGATGCTCTGTACATGCCTTCACCCTCTCAATCAATACCCTCCCATATAATTTGCCAGGAATACTCAACAAACTTATACCTCTGTAATTTGAGCACTCACTCTTATCCCCTTTGCCTTTGTACAATGGCACTATGCACGCATTCCGCCAATCCTCAGGCACCTCACCATGAGTCATACATACATTAAATAACCTTACCAACCAGTCAACAATACAGTCACCCCCTTTTTTAATAAATTCCACTGCAATACCATCCAAACCTGCTGCCTTGCCGGCTTTCATCTTCCGCAAAGCTTTTACTACCTCTTCTCTGTTTACCAAATCATTTTCCCTAACCCTCGCACTTTGCACACCACCTCGACCAAAACACCCTATATCTGCCACTCTATCATCAAACACATTCAACAAACCTTCAAAATACTCACTCCATCTCCTTCTCACATCACCACTACTTGTTATCACCTCCCCATTTGCGCCCTTCACTGAAGTTCCCATTTGCTCCCTTGTCTTACGCACTTTATTTACCTCCTTCCAGAACATCTTTTTATTCTCCCTAAAATTTAATGATACTCTCTCACCCCAACTCTCATATGCCCTTTTTTTCACCTCTTGCACCTTTCTCTTGACCTCCTGTCTCTTTCTTTTATACGTCTCCCACTCAATTTCATTTTTTCCCTGCAAAAATCGTCCAAATGCCTCTCTCTTCTCTTTCACTAATACTCTTACTTCTTCATCCCACCACTCACTACCCTTTCTAATCAACCCACCTCCCACTCTTCTCATGCCACAAGCATCTTTTGCGCAATCCATCACTGATTCCATAAATACATCCCATTCCTCCCCCACTCCCCTTACTTCCATTGTTCTCACCTTTTTCCATTCTGTACTCAGTCTCTCCTGGTACTTCCTCACACAAGTCTCCTTCCCAAGCTCACTTACTCTCACCACCCTCTTCACCCCAACATTCACTCTTCTTTTCTGGAAACCCATACAAATCTTCACCTTAGCCTCCACAAGATAATGATCAGACATCCCTCCAGTTGCACCTCTCAGCACATTAACATCCAAAAGTCTCTCTTTCGCGCGCCTGTCAATTAACACGTAATCTAATAACGCTCTCTGGCCATCTCTCCTACTTACATAAGTATACTTATGTATATCTCGCATTTTAAACCAGGTATTCTCAATCATCAGTCCTTTTTCCGCACATAAATCTACAAGCTCTTCACCAATTCCATTTACAACACTGAATACCCCATGTATACCAATTATTCCCTCAACTGCCACATTACTCACCTTTGCATTCAAATCACCCAACACTATAACCCGGTCTCGTGCATCAAAACCACTAACACACTCATTCAGCTGCTCCCAAAACACTTGCCTCTCATGATCTTTCTTCTCATGCCCAGGTGCATATGCACCAATAATCACCCATCTCTCTCCATCAACTTTCAGTTTTACCCATATTAATCGAGAAAATATATATATATATATATATATATATATATATATATATATATATATATATATATATATATATATATATATATATATATATATATATATATATATATATTTTTTTTTTTTTTCAATTTTATTTTTTATTATACTTTGTCGCTGTCTCCCTCGTTTGCGAGGTAGCGCACGGAAACAGACGAAAGAAATGGCCCAACCCTCCCCCATTCACATGTATATACATACGTCCACACACGCAAATATACGTACCTACACAGCTTTCCATGGTTTACCCCAGACGCTTCACATGCCTTGATTCAATCCACTCACAGCACGTCAACCCCGGTATACCACATCGCTCCAATTCACTCTATTCCTTGCCCTCCTTTCACCCTCCTGCATGTTCAGGCCCCGATCACACAAAATCTTTTTCACTCCATCTTTCCACCTCCAATTTGGTCTCCCTCTTCTCCTCGTTCCCTCCACCTCCGACACATATATCCTCTTGGTCAATCTTTCCTCACTCATTCTCTCCATGTGCCCAAACCACTTCAAAACACCCTCTTCTGCTCTCTCAACCACGCTCTTTTTATTTCCACACATCTCTCTTACCCTTACGTTACTTACTCGATCAAACCACCTCACACCACACATTGTCCTCAAACATCTCATTTCCAGCACATCCATCCTCCTGCGCACAACTCTATCCATAGCCCACGCCTCGCAACCATACAACATTGTTGGAACCACTATTCCTTCAAACATACCCATTTTTGCTTTCCGAGATAATGTTTTCGACTTCCACACATTCTTCAAGGCCCCCAGAATTTTCGCCCCCTCCCCCACCCTATGATCCACTTACGCTTCCATGGTTCCATCCGCTGCCAGATCCACTCCCAGATATCTAAAACACTTCACTTCCTCCAGTTTTTCTCCATTCAAACTCACCTCCCAATTGACTTGACCCTCAACCCTACTGTACCTAATAACCTTGCTCTTATTCACATTTACTCTTAACTTTCTTCTTCCACACACTTTACCAAACTCAGTCACCAGCGGCATGTATGCCTTTACCCTAACGTGGAGCAAAGTGTCAAGGGTGGCTTGATCACATTGATGACGTA
>NC_092237.1:31287223-31316398 GCF_036320965.1 Panulirus ornatus
TGGGAAATGTCTTGGGAGTAAAGTCAGGGGTTAGTGAGAGGACAAGCGCAAGGGAAGGAGTAGCACTACTCCTGAATCAGGAGTTGTGGGAGTATGTGATAGAGTGTAAGAAAGTAAATTCTAGATTGATATGGGTAAAACTGAAAGTTGATGGAGAGAGATGGGTGATTATTGGTGCATATGCACCTGGGCATGAGAAGAAAGATCATGAGAGGCAAGTATTTTAGGAGCAGCTGAATGAGTGTGTTAGTGGTTTTGATCCAGAAGACCGAGTTATAGTGATGGGTGATTTGAATGCAAAGGTGAGTAATGTTGCAGTTGAGGGAATAATTGGTATACATGGAGTGTTCAGTGTTGTAAATAGACATGGTGAAGAGCTTGTAGATTGATGTGCTGAAAAAGGACTGGTGATTGGGAATATCTGGTTTAGAAAGCGAGATATACATAAGTATACGTATGTAAGTAGGAGAGATGGCCAGAGAGCGTTATTGGATTACGTGTTAATTGATAGACGCACGAAAGAGAGACTTTTGGATATTAATGTTCTAAGAGGTGCAACTGGAGGGATGTCTGATCATTATCCTGTGGAAGCAAAGGTGAATATTTGTGGGGGTTTTCAGAAAAGAAGAGAGAATGTTGGGGTGAAGAGAGTGGTGAGAGTAAGTGAGCTTGGGAAGGAGACTTGTATGAGGAGGTACCAGGAGAGACTGAGTAGAGAATGGAAAAAGGTGAGAACAAAGGAGGTGGGGGGTGGAATGGGATGTATTTAGGGAAGCAGTATTGGCTTGCGCAAAAGATGCTTGTGGCATGAGAAGCGTGGGAGGTGGGTTCATTAGAAAAGGTAGTGAGTGGTTGGGATGAAGAAGTAAGATTATTAGTGAAAGAGAAGAGAGAGGCATTTAAACGATTATTGCAGGGAAAAAATGCAAATGAGTGGGAGAGGTATAAAAGAAAGAGGCAGGAGGTCAAGAGAAAGGTGCAAGAGGTGAAAGAAAGGGCAAATGAGAGTTGGGGTGAGAGAGTATCATTAAATTTCAGGGAGAATAAAAAGATGCTTTGGGAGGAGGTAAATAAATTGCGTAAGACAAGAGAGCAAATGGGAACTTCAGTGAAGGGGGCAAATGGGGAGGTGATAACAAGTAGTGGTGATGTGAGAAGGAGATGGAGTGAGTATTTTGAAGGTTTGTTGAATGTGTTTGATGATAGAGTGGCAGATGTGGGGTGTCTTGGTCGAGGTGGTGTGCAAAGTGAGAGTGTTAGGGAAAATGATTTGGTAAATAGAGAAGAGGTAGTAAAAGCTTTACGGAAGATGAAAACCGGCAAAGCAGCAGGTTTGGATGGCATTGCAGTGAAATTTATTAAAAAGAGGTTATTAAAAAAGGTTATTTAATGTAGGTATGATTCATGGTGAGGTGCCTGAGGATTGGCGGAATTCTTGCATAGTACCATTGTAAAAAGGCAAAGGGGATAAGAGTGAGTGTTCAAATTACAGAGGTATAAGTTTGTTGAGTATTCCTGGTAAATTATATGGGAGGGAATTGATTGAGAGGGTGAAGGCATATACAGAGCATCAAATTGGGGAAGAGCAGTGTGGTTTCAGAAGTGGTAGAGGATGTGTGGATCAGGTGTTTGCTTTGAAGAATGTATGCGAGAAATACTTAGAAAAACAAATGGATTTGTATGTAGCATTTATGGATCTGGAGAAGGCATATGATAGAGTTGATAGAGATGCTCTGTGGAAGGTATTAAGAATATATGGTGTGGGAGGCAAGTTGTTAGAAGCAGTGAAAGTTTTTATCGAGGATGTAAGGCATGTGTACGTGTAGGAGGAGAGGAAAGTGATTGGTTCTCAGTGAATGTAGGTTTGCGGCATGGGTGTGTGATGTCTCCATGGTTGTTTAATTTGTTTATGGATGGGGTTGTTAGGGAGGTGAATGCATGAGTTTTGGAAAGAGGGGCAAGTATGCAGCCTGTTGTGGATGAGAGAGCTTGAGAAGTGAGTCAGTTGTTGTTCGCTGATGATACAGCGCTGGTGGCTGATTCATGTGAGAAACTGCAGAAGCTGGTGACTGAGTTTGGTAAAGTGTGTGAAAGAAGAAAGTTAAGAGTAAATGTGAATAAGAGCAATGTTATTAGGTACAGTAGGGTTGAGGGTCAAGTCAACTGGGAGGTTCAATCCACTGACAGCACGTCGACCCCGGTATGCCACATCGTTCCAATTCACTCTATTCCTTGCACGCCTTTCACCCTCCTGCATGTTCAGGCCCCGATCGCTCAAAATCTTTTTCACTCCATCTTTCCACCTAAAGTTTGGTCTCCCACTTCTCCTCGTTCCCTCTACCTCTGACACATATATCCTCTTGGTCAATCTTTCCCCACTCATTCTCTCCATGTGACCAAACCATTTCAAAGCACCCTCCTCTGCTCTCTCAACCACACTCTTTTTATTTCCACACATCTCTCTCACCCTTACATTACTTACTCGATCAAACCACCTCTCAGCACACATTGTCCTCAAACATCTCATTTCCAGCACATCCACCCTCCTGCGCACAACTCTATCCATAGCGCACGCCTCGCAACCATACAACATTGTTGGAACCACTATTCCTTTAAACATACCCATTTTTGCTTTCCGAGATAATGTTCTCGACTTCCTCACATTCTTTAAGGCTCCCAGAATTTTCGCCCCCTCCCCCACCCTATGATTCACTTCCGCTTCCCACACCATATATTCTTAATACCTTCCACAGAGCATCTCTATCAACTCTATCATATGCCTTCTCCAGATCCATAAATGCTACATACAAATCCATTTGCTTTTCTAAGTATTTCTCACATACATTCTTCAAAGCAAACAACTGATCCACACATCCTCTACCACTTCTGACACCACACTGCTCTTCCCCAATCTGATGCTCTGTACATGCCTTCACCCTCTCAATCAATACCCTCCCATATAATTTACCAGGAATACTCAACAAACTTATGCCTCTGTAATTTGAGCACTCACTCTTATCCCCTTTGCCTTTGTTCAGTGGCACTATGCACGCATTCCGCCAATCCTCAGGCACCTGACCATGAGTCATACATACATTAAATAACCTTACCAACCAGTCAATAATACAGTCACCCCCTTTTTCAATAAATTCCACTGCAATACCATCCAAACCTGCTGCCTTGCCGGCTTTAATCTTCCGCAAAGCTTTTACTACCTCTTCTCTGTTTACCAAATTATTTTCCCTAACCCTCTCACTTTGCACACCACCTCGACCAAAACACCCTATATCTTCCACTCTATCATCAAACACATTCAACAAACCTTCAAAATACTCACTCCATGTCCTTCTCACATCACCACTACTTGTTATCACCTCCCCATTTGCGCCCTTCACTGATGTTCCCATTTGCTCTCTTGTCTTACGCACTTTATTAACCTCCTTCCAGAACATCCTTTTATTTTCCCTAAAATTTAATGATACTCTCTCACCCCAACTCTCATTTGCCCTCTTTTTCACCTCTTGCACCTTTCTCTTGACCTCCTGTCTCTTTCTTTTATACATCTCCCACTCAGTTGCAGTTTTTCCCTGCAAAACTCGTTCAAATGCCTTTCTATTCTCTTTCACTAATAATCTTACTTCTTCATCCCACCACTCACTACCCTTTCTAATCAACCTACCTCCCACTCTTCTCATGCCACAAGCATCTTTTGCGTAACCCATCACTGATTCCCTAAATACATCCCATTCCTACCCCACTCCACTTACTTCCATTATTCTCACCTTTTTCCATTCTGTACTCAGTCTCTCATGGTACTTCCTCACACAAGTCTCCTTCCCAAGCTCACTTACTCTCACCACCTCTTCACCCCAACATTCACTCTTCTTTTCTGAAAACCCATACAAATCTTCACCTTAGCCTCCACAAGATAATGATCAGACATCCCTCCAGTTGCACCTCTCAGCACATTAACATCCAAAATTCTCTCTTTTGCGCGCCTGTCAATTAACACGTAATCCAATAACGCTCTCTGGCCATCTCTCCTACTTACATACGTATACTTATGTATATCTCGCTTTTTAAACCAGGTATTCCCAATCACCAGTCCTATATATATATATATATATATATATATATATATATATATATATATATATATATATATATATATATATATATATATATATATATATATATATATAGAGGATATATGTGTCGGAGGTGGAGGGAACGAGGAGAAGAGGGAGACCAAATTGGAGATGGAAAGATGGAGTGAAAAAGATTTTGTGTGATCGGGGCCTGAACATGCAGGAGGGTGAAAGGAGGGCAAGGAATAGAGTGAATTGGATCGATGTGGTATACCGGGGTTGACGTGCTGTCAGTGGATTGAATCAAGGCATGTGAAGCGTCTGGGTAAACCATGGAAAGCTGTGCAGGTATGTATATTTGCGTGTGTGGACGTATGTATATACATGTGTATGGGGGTGGGTTGGGCCATTTCTTTCGTCTGTTTCCTTGCGCTACCTCGCAAACGCGGGAGACAGCGACAAAGTATAAAAAAAAAAAAATATATATATATATATATATTATTTATATATATATATATATATATATATATATATATATATATATATATATATATATATATATATATATATATATATATATATATATATATATATATATATATATATATACATATATATATATATATATATATATATAAATATATATGTATATATATATATATATATATATATATATATATATATATATATATATATATATATATATATATATATATATATATATATATATATATATATATATATATATATATATATATATATATATATATATATATATATGTTGTTATAAGCGGTGAAAAGCTTTTATCAAGGATGTGAAGCATATATTCGAGTAGGAATGGAGGAAATTGAATGTTGGTTTGAGGCAGCGGTGCATGATGTCTCCATGGTTGTTTAATTCCTTTATGGATGGGGTTGTTAGGGAGGTGAATGCATGAGTTTTGAAGTTAGGGGCAAGTATGCAGTCTGTTGTGCATGAGAGGGCTTGGGAAGTGAGTCAGTTGCTGTTCGCCGATGATACAGCTCTGGTGGCTGAATCGGTTGAGAAACTACATAAACTGGTGACTAAGTTTGGCAAAGTACTTGAGAGAATAAAGCAGAGAGTAAATGTGAATAAGAGCAAGGTTACTAGGTACAGTAGGGTTGAGGGACATTTCAAATGGGAGATAGGTTTGAATGGAGAAAAACTGAAGGAAGTGAAGTGTTTTAGATATATGGGGGTGGATTTGGCAGTGGAAGGAACCATAGAAGTGGAAATGAGTTACAGGTTGGGGAAGGGGCGAAAGTTCTGGAGGCATTGAAAAATGTGTGGAGGGCGAGAACATTACTCGGATGCCAAAAATGGGTATGTTTGAAGGAATAGTGGTTCCAACAATGTTATATAGTTGCGAGGCGTGGGATACAGATAGAGTAGAACGGAGGAGGGTGGATATGTTGGAAATGAGATGTTTTAGGACAATATGTGGTGTGAGGTGGTTTGATTGAATGATTATTGAAAGGGTAAGAGGGATGTGTGATGATAAAAATGGTATGGTTGACAGAGGAGAAGAGGGTGTTTTGAAATGGTTTGGTCACATAGATAGAAAGAGTAAGGAAAGATTGACAAAGAGGATATATGTGTCATAGGTAGAGGGAACGAGAAGTGGGAGACCAAAGGGGAGGTGGAAAGATAGACTGAAAAAGATTTTGAGCGATCGGGGCCTGAACATGCAGGAGGGTGAAAGGCGTGAAAGGAATAGAGTGAATTGGATCGATATGGTATACCGGGTAGACTTGCTGTCAATGGATTGAACCAAGGCATGTAAAGCGTTTAGTGTAAACCATGGAAAGTTTTCTGGGGCCTGGATATGGAAAGGGAGCTGTGGTTTCGGTGCATTATACATAATAGCTAGAGACTGAGTGTGAACGAATGTAGCCTTTGTTATCTCTTCCTAGCGCTACCTCACTGGCATGGCGTGGCAGCGGCTTGTCATTTCATGTGTGGCAGGGTGGCGATGAGAATGAATAAAGGTATCAAGTGTGAATTATGTACATGTGTATATATGTATATGTCTGCGTATGTATATAAATGTGTACGTTGAAATGAATAGGTATGTATATGTGCGTATGTAAGATGGAGACATGGCCAGAGAGCGTTATTGGATTACGTTTTAATTGATAGGCTTGCGGAAGAGAGTTTTGGATGTTAATGTGCTGAGAGGTACAACTGGAGGGATGTCTGATCATTGTTTTGTGAAGGCTAGGGTGAAGATTAGTAGAGGTTTTTAAAGAAGAAGAGAGAATTGTGGGGTGAAGAAAGGGGTGGAGTGAGTTATTTGAAGGTTTGTTGAATGTGTTTGAGGATAGAGTGGCAGATATAGGGTATTTTGCTCGCGGTGTTATGCAAAGTGAGAGGGTAAGGTAGAACTATATGGTAAACAGATAAGAGATAGTAAAAGCTTTGTGAAAGATTAAAGCCGGGAAGGCAGCGAGTTTGGATAGCATTGCAGTGGAATTTATTAAAAAACGGGGTGACTGTTTTTTTGGCTTGTTGTTAAGGTTATTTAATGTATGTATGACTCATAGTGAGGTTCTTGAGGATTGGCAGAATGCTTGCATAGTGCCATTGTACAAAGGCAAAGGGAATAAAGTTGAGAGCTCAAATTACAGAGATACAATTTTATTGAGCATTCCTGGGAAATTACATGGGAGGGAATTAACTGAGAGGGTGAAGGCATGTAAAGAGCATCACATTGGGGAAGAGTATTGTCGTATCAGAAGTGGTACAGGATGTGTTGATCAGGTATTTGCTTTGAAGAATGTATGTGAAAAATACTTAGAAAAGCAAATGGATTTGTATGGAGCATTTGTGGATCTGTAGAAAGCATATGATATAGTTGATAGAGAGGCTCTGTGGAAGGTATTAAGAATTTATGTTGCGGTAGGCAAGCTGTTAGTATCAATGAAAAGTTTTTATCGAGGATGTAAGGCATATATACGAGTAGGAAGAGAGGAAAGTGATTGGTTCCCAGTAAATGTCGGTTTGCGGCATGGGTGCGTGATGTCTTCATGGTTGTTTAATTTGTTTATGGATGGGGTTCTTAGGGAGGTGAATGGAAGAGTTCTCGAAAGAGGGGCAAGTATGCAGTCTGTTGGGGATGAGAGAGCTAGGGAAGTGAGTCAGTTGCTGTTCGCTGATGATATAGCACTGGTGTCTGATTCATGTGAGAAACTGCAGAAGCTGTTGACTAAGTTTAGTAAGATATGTGAAAGAAGAATGCTCAGAGTAAATGTGAGTAAAAGCAAGGTTATTAGGTCCAGTAAGGTGGAGGGACAGGTCAATTGAAGGTAAGTTTGAATAGAAAAAACTGGAGGAAGTGAAGTGTTTTAGATATCTGGAGCGGATTTGGCAGTGGATGGAACCATGGAAGTGGAAGTGAGTCATACGGTAGGGGAGGGGGCAAAAGTTCTAGGAACGTTGAAAAATGTGTGGAAGGTGAAAACGTTATCTCGGAAAGCAAAAATGGGTATGTTTGAAGGAACAGTGGTTTCAGCAATGTTATATGGTTTTGAGGCGCGGGCTATAGGTAGAGTTGTCCGATGAAGGTTGGATGTTGTGGAAATAAGATGTTTGAGGACAATATGTGGTGTGAGGTGGTTTGATCAAATAAGTAATGACAGGGTCAGAGATATATATGGTATTAAAGAGAGTGCGGTTGAGGGAGCAGAAGAAGGTATTTTGAAATGGTTTGGTTACGTGGAGAGAAAGAGTGAGGAAAGATTTACAAAGAGGATAAATGTGTCAGAGATGGAGGGAACGAGGAGTAGTGGGGGACCAAATTGGAGGTGGAAAGATGAGGTGAATAAGATTTTGAGTGATCGGGGCCTGAACAAGCAGTAGGGTGAAAGGCGTGCAAGGAATAGAGTAAATTGGAACGATATGGTATAGCGGGGTCGACGTACTGTCAGTGGATTGAGCCAGGGAATGTGAAGCGTCTAGGGTAAACCATCGCAGGTTTTGTTTGAAATGAATGTTGAATAGGAGCTGTGGTTTCGGGCATTATACATGATAGCTAGAGACGAACGAATGTGGCTTTGTTGTCTTCCTAGCGCTAACTCGAGCAAATGCAGGGTGAGGGGGTTGTAATTTTATGTGTGGCGGGGTGGCGACGAGAATGAATAAGGGCAAACAGTATGAATTATGTGCATGTGTATATATGTATGTTTATGTGAGTATATATAACATATACGTTGAGATGAATATGTATATAAATGTGTGTATGTGGTCGTGTATGTTTATACACATGTATATGGGTGGGTTGGGACATTCTTTAATCTGACTCCTTGCGCTACATCGCTAGACCGGAAAATTGCGACAAAAAATGATAACTGAATATATATATATATATATATATATATATATATATATATATATATATATATATATTTTTTTTTTTTTTTTCTTTTTATACTTTGTCGCTGTCTCCCGCGTTTGCGAGGTAGCGCAAGGAAACAGACGAAAGAAATGGCCCAACCCCCCCCCCCCATACACATGTACATACACACGTCCACACACGCAAATATACATACCTACACAGCTTTCCATGGTTTACCCCAGACGCTTCACATGCCTTGATTCACTCCACTGACAGCACGTCAACCCCTGTATACCACATCGCTCCAATTCACTCTATTCCTTGCCCTCCTTTCACCCTCCTGCATGTTCAGGCCCCGATCACACAAAATCTTTTTCACTCCATCTTTCCACCTCCAATTTGGTCTCCCTCTTCTCCTCGTTCCCTCCACCTCCGACACATATATCCTCTTGGTCAATCTTTCCTCACTCATTCTCTCCATGTGCCCAAACCATTTCAAAACACCCTCTTCTGCTCTCTCAACCACGCTCTTTTTATTTCCACACATCTCTCTTACCCTTACGTTACTTACTCGATCAAACCACCTCACACCACACATTGTCCTCAAACATCTCATTTCCAGCACATCCATCCTCCTGCGCACAACTCTATCCATAGCCCACGCCTCGCAACCATACAACATTGTTGGAACCACTATTCCTTCAAACATACCCATTTTTGCTTTCCGAGATAATGTTCTCGACTTCCACACATTTTTCAAGGCTCCCAAAATTTTCGCCCCCTCCCCCACCCTATGATCCACTTCCGCTTCCATGGTTCCATCCGCTGACAGATTCACTCCCAGATATCTAAAACACTTCACTTCCTCCAGTTTTTCTCCATTCAAACTCACCTCCCAATTGACTTGACCCTCAAACCTACTGTACCTAATAACCTTGCTCTTATTCACATTTACTCTTAACTTTCTTCTTCCACACACTTTACCAAACTCAGTCACCAGCTTCTGCAGTTTCTCACATGAATCAGCCACCAGCGCTGTATCATCAGCGAACAACAACTGTCTCACTTCCCAAGCTCTCTCATCCCCAACAGACTTCATACTTGCCCCTCTTTCCAAAACTCTTGCATTTACCTCCCTAACAACCCCATCCATAAACAAATTAAACAACCATGGAGACATCACACACCCCTGCCGCAAACCTACATTCACTGAGAACCAATCACTTTCCTCTCTTCCTACACGTACACATGCCTTACATCCTCGATAAAAACTTTTCACTGCTTCTAACAACTTGCCTCCGACACCATATATTCTTAATACCTTCCACAGAGCATCTCTATCAACTCTATCATATGCCTTCTCCAGATCCATAAATGCTACATACAAATCCATTTGCTTTTCTAAGTATTTCTCACATACATTCTTCAAAGCAAACACCTGATCCACACATCCTCTACCACTTCTGAAACCGCACTGCTCTTCCCCAATCTGATGCTCTGTACATGCCTTCACCCTCTCAATCAATACCCTCCCATATAATTTACCAGGAATACTCAACAAACTTATACCTCTGTAATTTGAGCACTCACTCTTATCCCCTTTGCCTTTGTACAATGGCACTATGCACGCATACCGCCAATCCTCAGGCACATCACCATGAGTCATACATACATTAAATAACCTTACCAACCAGTCAACAATACAGTCACCCCCTTTTTTAATAAATTCCACTGCAATACCATCCAAACCTGCTGCCTTGCCGGCTTTCATCTTCCGCAAAGCTTTTACTACCTCTTCTCTGTTTACCAAATCATTTTCCCTAACCCTCTCACTTTGCACACCACCTCGACCAAAACACCCTATATCTGCCACTCTGTCATCAGACACATTCAACAAACCTTCAAAATACTCATTCCATCTCCTTCTCACATCACCACTACTTGTTATCACCTCCCCATTTACGCCCTTCACTGAAGTTCCCATTTGCTCCCTTGTCTTACGCACCCTATTTACCTCCTTCCATAACATCTTTTTATTCTCCCTAAAATTTAATGATAGTCTCTCACCCCAACTCTCATTTGCCCTTTTTTTCACCTCTTGCACCTTTCTCTTGACCTCCTGTCTCTTTCTTTTATACTTCTCCCACTCAATTGCATTTTTTCCCTGCAAAAATCGTCCAAATGCCTCTCTCTTCTCTTTCACTAATACTCTTACTTCTTCATCCCACCACTCACTACCCTTTCTAAACAGCCCACCTCCCACTCTTCTCATGCCACAAGCATCTTTTGCGCAATCCATCACTGATTCCCTAAATACATCCCATTCCTCCACCACTCCCCTTACTTCCATTGTTCTCACCTTTTTCCATTCTGTACACAGTCTCACCTGGTACTTCCCCACACAGGTCTCCTTCCCAAGCTCACTTACTCTCACCACCTTCTTCACCCCAACATTCATTCCTCTTTTCTGAAAACCCATACTAATCTTCACCTTAGCCTCCACAAGATAATGATCAGACATCCCTCCAGTTGCACCTCTCAGCACATTAACATCCAAAAGTCTCTCTTTCGCACGCCTGTCAATTAACACGTAATCCAATAACGCTCTCTGGCCATCTCTCCTACTTACATAAGTATACTTATGTATATCTCGCTTTTTAAAACAGGTATTCCCAATCATCAGTCCTTTTTCAGCACATAAATCTACAAGCTCTTCACCATTTCCATTTACAACACTGAACACCCCATGCATACCAATTATTCCCTCAACTGCCACATTACTCACCTTTGCATTCAAATCACCCATCACTATAACCCGGTCTCGTGCATCAAAACCGCTAACACACTCATTCAGCTGCTCCCAAAACACTTGCCTCTCATGATCTTTCTTCTCATGCCCAGGTGCATATGCGCCAATAATCACCCACCTCTCTCCATCAACTTTCAATTTTACCCATATTAATCGAGAATTTACTTTCTTACATTCTATCACATACTCCCACAACTCCTGTTTTTTAATATATATATATATATATATATATATATATATATATATATCTATATATATATATATATATATATATATATATATATATATATATATATATATATATATATATATATATATATATATATATATATATATATATATATATATATATATATATATATATATATATATATTCAGTTATCATTTTTTGTCGCTATCTTCCGGTTTAGCGATGTAGCGCAAGGACTCAGATTAAAGAATGACAGGAGGTCAAGAGAAAGGTGCAAGAGGTGAAAAAAAGGGCAAATGAGAGTTGGGGCGAGAGAGTATCATTAAATTTTAGGGAGAATAAAAAGATGTTCTGGAAGGAGGTAAATAAAGTGCGTAAGACAAGGGAGCAAATGGGAACTTCAGTGAAGGGCGCAAATGGGGAGGTGATAACAAGTAGTGGTGATGTGAGAAGGAAATGGAGTGAGTATTTTGAAGTTTTGTTGAATGTGTTTGATGATAGAGTGGCAGATATAGGGTGTTTTGGTCGAGGTGGTGTGCAAAGTGAGAGGGTTAGGGAAAATGATTTGGTAAACAGAGAAGAGGTAGTGAAAGCTTTGCGGAAGATGAAAGCCGGCATGGCAGCAGGTTTGGATGGTATTGCAGTGGAATTTATTAAAAAAGGGGGTGACTGTATTGTTGACTGGTTGGTAAGGTTATTTAATGTAAGAATGACTCATGGTGAGGTGCCTGAGGATTGGCGGAATGCGTGCATAGTGCCATTGTACAAAGGCAAAAGGGATAAGAGTGAATGCTCAAATTGCAGAGGTATAAGTTTGTTGAGTATTCCTGGTAAATTATATGGGAGGGTATTGATTGAGAGGGTGAAGGCATGTACAGAGCATCAGATTGGGGAAGAGCAGTGTGGTTTCAGAAGTGGTAGAGGATTTGTGGATCAGGTGTTTGCTTTGAAGAATGTATGTGAGAAATACTTAGAAAAGCAAATGGATTTGTATGTAGCATTTATGGATCTGGAGAAGGCATATGATAGAGTTGATAGAGATGCTCTGTGGAAGGTATTAAGAATATATGGTGTGGGAGGAAAGTTGTTAGAAGCAGTGAAAAGTTTTTATCGAGGATGTAAGGCATGTGTACGTGTAGGAAGAGAGGAAAGTGATTAGTTCTCAGTGAATGTAGGTTTGCGGCAGGGGTGTGTGATGTCTCCATGGTTGTTTAATTTGTTTATGGATGGGGTTGTTAGGGAGGTAAATGCAAGAGTTTTGGAAAGAGGGGCAAGTATGAAGTCTGTTGGGGATGAGAGAGCTTGGGAAGTGAGTCAGTTGTTGTTCGCTGATGATACAGCGCTGGTGGCTGATTCATGTGAGAAACTGCAGAAGCTGGTGACTGAGTTTGGTAAAGTGTGTGAAAGAAGAAAGTTAAGAGTAAATGTGAATAAGAGCAAGGTTATTAGGTACAGTAGGGTTGAGGGTCAAGTCAATTGGGAGGTGAGTTTGAATGGAGAAAAACTGGAGGAAGTGAAGTGTTTTAGATATCTGGGAGTGGATCTGGCAGCGGATGGAACCATGGATGCGGAAGTGGATCATAGGTTGGGGGAGGGGGCGAAAATTCTGGGGGCCTTGAAGAATGTGTGGAAGTCGAGAACATTATCTCGGAAAGCAAAAATGGGTATGTTTGAAGGAATAGTGGTTCCAACAATGTTGTATGGTTGCGAGGCGTGGGCTATGGATAGAGTTGTGCGCAGGAGGATGGATGTGCTGGAAATGAGATGTTTGAGGACAATGTGTGGTGAAAGGTGGTTTGATCGAGTGAGTAACGTAAGGGTAAGAGAGATGGGTGGAAATAAAAAGAGCGTGGTTGAGAGAGCAGAAGAGGGTGTTTTGAAGTGGTTTGGGCACATGGAGAGAATGAGTGAGGAAAGATTGACCAAGAGGATATATGTGTCGGAGGTGGAGGGAGCAAGGAGAAGAGGGAGACCAAATTGGATGTGGAAAGATGGAGTGAAAAAGATTTTGTGTGATCGGGGCCTGAACATGCAGGAGGGTGAAAGGAGGGCAAGGAATAGAGTGAATTGGAGCGATGTGGTATACCGGGGTTGACGTGCTGTCAGTGGATTGAATCAAGGCATGTGAAGCGTCTGGGGTAAACCATGGGAAGCTGTGTAGGTATGTATATTTGCGTGTGTGGACGTATGTATATACATGTGTATGGGGGGGGGCCATTTCTTTCGTCTGTTTCCTTGCGCTACCTCGCAAACGCGGGAGACAGCGACAAAGTATAAAAAAAAAAAAAAAAAAATATATATATATATATATATATATATATATATATATATATATATATATATATATATATATATCCCTGGGGATATGGGAGAAAAAATACTTCGCACGCATTCCTCACGTGTCGTAGAAGGCGACTAAAGGGGAAGGAAGCGGGTGGCTAGAAACCCTCCCTCCTTGTACTTTAACTTTCTAAAGGGGGAAACAAAACAAGGAGTGACGCGGGGATTGCTCATCCTCCTCGAAGGCTCAGATTGGATTGTCTAAATGTCTGTGGATGTAACCAAGATGAGGAAAAAGGAGAGATAGGTAGTATGTTTGAGAAACGGAACCTGGATGATTTGGCTCTGAGTGAAACGAAGCTCAAGGGTAAAGGGGAGGAGTGGTTTGGGAATGTCTTGGGAGTAAAGGCAGGGGTTAGTGAGGGGACAAGAGCAAGGGAAGGAGTAGCACTACTCCTGAGACAGGAGTTGTGGGAGTATGTGATAGAGTGTAAGAGAGTAATCTCTAGACTGATATGGGTAAAACTGAAAGTTGATGTAGAGTGATGGGTGATTATTGGTGCATATCCACCCGGGCATGAGAAGAAAGATCATGAGAGGCAAGTGTTTTATGAGTAGCTGAATGACTGTGTTAGTGGTTTTGATGCACGAGACCGGGTTATAGTCATGGGTGATTTGAATGCAAAGGTGAGTAATGTGGCACTTGAGGGAATAATTGGTATACATGGGGTGTTCAGTGTTGTAAATAGTAATGGTGAAGAGCTTGTAGATTTATGTGCTGAAAAAGGACTGGTGATTGGGAATACCTGGTTTTAAAAGAGAGATATACATAAGTAGGAGATATGGCCAGAGAGCGTTATTGGATTACATGTTAATTGATATACACGCAAAAGAGACTCTTTTGGATGTTAATGTGCTAAGAGGTGCAACTGGAAGGATGTCTGATCATTATCATGTAGAGGCGAAGGTGATGATTTGTAGAGGTCTTCACAACAAAAGAGAGAATGTTGAGGTGAAGAGAGTGATGAGAATAAGTGAGCTTGGGAAGGAGACTTGTGTGAGGAAGTACCAGGAGCGACTGAATACATAATGGAAAAAGGTGAGAACAAATGAGGTAAGGGGAGTGGGGGAGAAATGGGATGTATTTAAGGAAGGAGTGATGGCTTGTGCAAAACATTCTTGTGGCATGAGAAGCGTGGGAGGTGGGCAGATTACAAAGGGTAGTGAGTGGTGGGATGAAGAAGTAAGATTATTAGTGAAAGAGAAGAGAGAGGCATTTGGACAATTTTTGCAGCGAAACAATGGAAATGAGTGGAAGATGTATAAAATAAAGAGGTGGAGGTCAAGAGAAAGGTGCAAGAGGTGGAAAAGAGGGCAAATGAGAGTTGGGGTGAGAGAGTATCATTAAATTTTAGGGAAAATAAAAAGATATTTTGGAAAGAGGTAAATAAAGTGCATAAGACAAGGGAACAAATGGGAACTTCAGTGAAGTGGGATAATGGGGAGGTGATAACAAGTAGTGGCGATGTAAGAAGGAGGTGGAGTGAGCATTTTGAAGGTTTGTTGAATGTGTTTGATGATAGTGTGGCATATAGATGGTGTTTTTCGTCGATGTGGTGGGAAACGTGAGAGGGTTACGGAAAATGATTTGGTGAGCAGAGAAGAGGTAGTAAAAGCTTTGCGAAAGATGAAAGCCGGCAAGGCAGCGGGTTTGGATGGTATTGCAGTGGAATGTATTAAGAAATTGGGTAGCTGTATTGTTGACTGGTTGGTAAGGTTATCTAATGTATGTATGATTCATGGTGAGGTGCTTGAGGATCGGTGGAATGCTTGCTTAGTGCCATTGTACAAAGGCAAAGGGGATAAGAGTGAGTGCTCAAATTACAGAGGTATAAGTTTGTTGAGTATTCCTGGTAAATTATATGGGAGGGTATTGATTGAGAGGGTGAAGGTATGTAAAGAGCATCAGACTGGGGAAGAGCAGTGTGGTTTCAGAAGTGGTAGCGGATGTGTGGATCAGGTGTTTGCTTTGAAAAATGTATGTGAGAAATGCTAGGAAAAGCAAATGGATTTGTATTTAGTGTTTATGGATCTTGGGAAGGCTTATGATAGAGTTGATAGAGATGCTCTGTGGAAGGTATTAAGGATATATGGTGTAGGAGGCAAGTTGCTAGAAGCAGTGAAAAGTTTTTATCAAGGATGTAAGGCATGTGTACGTGTCGGAAGAGAGGAAAGTGATTAGTTCTCAGTGAATGTAGGTTTGCGGCAGGGGTGTGTGATGTTTCCATGGTTGCTTAATTTGTTTATGAATGGGGTTGTTAGGGAGGTGAATGCAAGAGTTTTGGAAAGAGGGGAAAGTATGAAGTCTGTTGTGGATGAGAGAGCTTTGGAAGTGAGTCAGTTGTTGTTTGCTGATGATACATCGCTGGTGGCAGATTCATGTGAGAACCTGCAGAAACTAGTGACTGAGTTTGGTAAAGTGTGTGAAAGAAGAAAGTTGGGAGTAAATGTGAATAAGAGTAAGGTTATTAGGCAGAGTAGGGTTCAGGGTCAAGTCAATTAGGAGATAAGATTGAATGGAGAAAAACTGGAGGAAGTGAAGTGCTTTAGATATCTTGAAGTGGATTTGGCAGCGGATGGAACCATGGAAGCGGAAGTGAATCATAGGGTGAGGGATGGGCCGAAAATTCTGGGAGCCTTGAAGAATGTGTGGAAGTCGAGAACATTATCTCAGAAAGCAAAAATGTGTATGTTTGAAGGAATAGTGGTTCCAACAATGTTGTATGGTTGCGAGGCGTGGGCTATGGATAGAGTTGTGCGCAGGAGGGTGAATGTGCTGGAAATGAGATGTTTGAGGACAATATGTGGTGTGAGGTGGTTTGATTCGAGTAAGCAATAATAGGGGAAGAGAGATATGTGGATTAATAAGAGTGTGGTTGAGAGCGCAGAAGAGGGTGTTTTGAAATTGTTTGGTCACATGGAGAGAATGAGTGAGGAAAGATTGACCAAGAGGATATATGTGTCAGAGGTGGAGAGAAGGAGAAGTGGGAGACCAAATTGGAGGTGGAACGATGGAGTGAAAAAGATTTTGAATGATCAGGGCCTGAACATGCAGAATGGTGAAAGGCGTGCAAGTAATATACAGGGGTCGACATGCTGTCAATGGATTGAACCAGGACATGTGAGGCGTCTGGGGCAAGCCACCACTGCTTCCCTAAATACATTCCATTCCTCCCCCACTCCTCTTACCCCCTTTGTTCTCACCTTTTTCCATTCTGTACTTAGTCACACCTGGTGCTCCCTGACACAAGTCTCCATCCCAAGCTCACTTACTCTCACCACTCTCTTCATCTCAACATTTTCTCTACAAGACAATGATCAGACATCCCTCTAGTTAATCCTCTAACCATATTAACATACAAAAGAGTCCCTTTCGCGGACCTATCAATTAAGATGTAATCCAATACGCTCTCTGGCTATGTCGCCTACTTATATATATATATATATATATATATATATATATATATATATATATATATATATATATATATATATATATATATATATATATATATATATATATATATTTTTTTTTTTTTTCTTTTTTATACTTTGTCGCTGTCTCCCGCGTTTGCGAGGTAACGCAAGGAAACAGACGAAAGAAATGGCCCAACCCACCCCCATACACATGTATATACATACGGTCACACACGCAAATATACATACCTACACAGCTTTCCATGGTTTACCCCAGACGCTTCACATGCCTTGATTCAATCCACTGACAGCACGTCAACCCCGGTATACCACATCGCTCCAATTCACTCTATTCCTTGCCCTCCTTTCACCCTCCCGCATGTTCACGCCCCGATCACACAAAATCTTTTTCACTCCATCTTTCCACCTCCAATTTGGTCTCCCTCTTCTCCTAGCTCCCTCCACCTCCGACACATATATCCTCTTGGTCAATCTTTCCTCACTCATCCTCTCCATGTGCCCAAACCACTTCAAAACACCCTCTTCTGCTCTCTCAACCACTCTCTTTTTATTTCCACACATCTCTCTTACCCTTACGTTACTCACTCGATCAAACCACCTCACACCACACATTGTCCTCAAACATCTCATTTCCAGCACATCCATCCTCCTGCGCACAACTCTATCCATAGGCCACTCCTCGCAACCATACAACATTGTTGGAACCACTATTCCTTCAAACATACCCATTTTTGCTTTCCGAGATAATGTTCTCGACTTCCACACATTCTTCAAGGCCCCCAGAATTTTCGCCCCCTCCCCCACCCTATATATATATAATTTTTTTTTTTTTTGCTTTGTCGCTGTCTCCCGCGTTTGCGAGGTAGCGCAAGGAAATAGACGAAAGAAATGGCCCAACCCACCCCAATACACATATATATCCGACATATATATCCTCTTGGTCAATCTTTCCTCACTCTTTCTCTCCAACTGCCAAAACCATTTCAAAACACCCTCTTCTGCTCTCTCAACCACGCTCTTTTTATTTCCACACATCTGTCTTATCGCGGAAAGCAAAAATGGACATGCCCGAAGGAACGTGCCCATATATATATATATATATATATATATATATATATATATATATATATATATATATATATATATTTTATTTTTTCTTTTTGTCGCTGTCTCCCGCGTTTGCGAGGTAGCGCAACGAAACAGACGAAAGAAATGGCCCAACCTACCCCCAAACACATATATACACATACGTCCACACACGCAAATATACATACCTACACAGCTTTCCATGGTTTACCCCAGACGCATCACATGCCCTGATTCAACCCACTGACAGCACGTCAACCCCGGTATACCACATTGATCCAATTCACTCTATTCCTTGTCCTCCTTTCACCCTCCTGCATGTTCAGGCCCCGATCACACAAAATCTTTTTCACTCCATCTTTACACCTCCAATTTGGTCTCCCACTTCTCCTCGTTCCCTCCACCTCCGACACATATATCCTCTTGGTCAATCTTTCCTCACTCATTCTCTCCATGTGCCCAAACCATTTCAAAACACCCAATTCTGCTCTCTCAACCACGCTCTTTTTATTTCCACACATCTCTCTTACCCTTACGTTACTTACTCGATTAAACCACCTTACACCACACATTGTCCTCAAACATCTCATTTCCAGCACATATATATATATATATATATATATATATATATATATATATATATATATATATATATATATATATATATCTAACCTCCTCGAAGGCTCAGATTGGGGTGTCTAAATGTGTGTGGATGTAACCAAGATGAGAAAAAAGGAGAGATAGGTAGTATGTTTGAGGAAAGGAGCCTGGATGTTTTGGCTCTGAGTCAAACGAATCTAAAGGGTAAAGGGGAAGAGTGGTTTGGGAATGTCTTGGGAGTAAAATCAGGGGTTAGTGAGAGGACAAGAGCAAGGGAAGGAGTAGCACTACGCCTGAATCAGGAGTTGTGGGAGTGTTTGATAGAATGTAAGAAAGTAAATTCTCGATTGATATGGGCAAAACTGAAAGTTGATGGAGAGAGATGTGTGATTTGTGGTGCATATGTACCTGGGCATGAGAAGAAAGATCATGAGAGGCAAGTGTTTTGGGAGCAGCTGAATGAGTGTGTTAGTGGTTTTGATGCACGAGACCGGGTTATAGTGATGGGTGATTTGAACGCAAATGTGAGTAATGTGGCAGTTGAGGGTATAATTGGTATACATGGGGTGTTCAGTGTTGTAAATGGAAATGGTGAAGAGCTTGTAGATTTGTGCTGAAAAAGGACTGGTGATTGGGAATACCTGGTTTAAAAAGCGAGATATACATAAGTATACGTATGTAAGTAGGAGAGATGGCCAGAGAGCGTTATTGGATTACGTGTTAATTAATAGACGCACGAAAGAGAGAATTTTGCATGTTAATGTGCTGAGAGGTGCAACTGGAGGGATGTCTGATCATTATCTTGTTGAAGCAAAGATGAAGATTTTTGGGGGTTTTCAGAAAAGAAGAGAGAATGTTGGGGTGAAGAGAGTGGTGCGAGTAAGTGATCTTGGGAAGGAGACTTGTATGAGGAATTACCAGGAGAGACTGAGTACAGAATGGAAAAAGGTAAGAACAAAGGAGGTAAGGGGAGTGGGGGAGGAATGGGATGTATTTAGGGAAGCAGTGATGGCTTGCGCAAAAGATGCTTGTGGCATGAGAAGCGTGGGAGGTGGGTTGATTAGAAAAGGTAGTGAGTGGTGGGATGAAGAAGTAAGATTATTAGTGAAAGAGAAGAGAGAGTCATTTGAACGATTTTTGCAGGGAAAAAATGCAAATGAGTGTGAGAGGTATAAAAGAAAGAGACAGGAGGTCAAGAGTAAGGTGCAAGAGGTGAAAAAGAGGGCAAATGAGAGTTGGGGTGAGAGAGTATCATAAATTTCGGGGAGATTATGAAGATGTTTTGGAAGGAGGTAAATAAAGTATGTGAGACAAGGGAGCAAATGGGAACTTCAGTGAAGTGGGCAAATGGGGAGGTGATAACAAGTAGTGGTGATGTGAGAAGGAGATGGAGTGAGTTTCTTGAAGGTTTGTTGAATGTGTTTGATGATAGAGTGGCAGATGTGGGGTGTCTTGGTCGAGGTTGTCTGCAAAGTGAGAGTGTTAGGGAAATTAATTTGGTAAATAGAGAAGAGGTAGTAAAAGCTTTACGGAAGATGAAAGCCGGTAAAGCAGCAGGTTTGGATGGCATTGCAATGGAATTTATTAAAAAAGGGGGTGACTGTATTGTTGACTGGTTGGTAAGGTTATTTAATGTAGGTATGATTCATGGTGAGGTGCCTGAGGATAGGCGAAATGCTTGCATAGTGCCACTGTACAAAGGCAAAGGGGATAAGAGTGAGTGCTCAAATTACAGAGGTATAAGTTTGTTGAGTATTCCTGGTAAATTTTATGGGAGGGTATTGATTGAGAGGGTGAAGGCATGTACAGAGCGTCAGATTGGGGAAGAGCAGTGTGGTTTCAGAAGTGGTAGAGGATGTGTGGATCAGGTGTTTGCTTTCAAGAATGTATGCGAGAAATAATTAGAAAAGCAAATGGATTTGTATGTAGCATTTATGGATCTGGAGAAGGCATATGATAGAGTTGATAGAGATGCTCTGTGGAAGGTATTAGGAATATATGGTGTGGGAGGCAAGTTGTTAGAAGCGGGGAAAAGTTTTTATCGAGAATGTAAGGCATGTGTTCGTGTAGGAAGAGAGGAAAGTGATTGGTTCTCAGTGAATCTAGGTTTGCGGCAGGGGTGTGTATGTCTCCAATGTTGTTTGATTTGTTTATGGGTGGGGTTTTTAGGGAGGTGAATGCAAGAGTTTTGGAAAGAGGGGCAAGTATGAAGTCTGTTGTGGATGAGAGAGCTTGGGAAGTGAGTCAGTTGTTGTTCGCTGATGATACAGCGCTGGAGGCTGATTCATGTGAGAAACTGCAGAAGCTGGTGACTGAGTTTGGTAAAGAGTGTGAAAGAAGAAAGTTAAGAGTAAATGTGAATAAGAGCAAGGTTATTAGGTAAAGTAGGGTTGAGGGTCAAGTCAATTGGGAGTTAAGATTGAATGCAGAAAAGCTGGAGGAAGTGAAGTGTTTTAGATATCTGGGAGTGGATATGGCAGCGGATGGAATCATGGAAACGGAAGTGAATCATAGGGTGGGAGAGGGGGCGAAAATTCTGGGAGCCTTGAAGAATGTTTGGAAGTCGAGAACATTATCTCGGAAAGCAAAAATGGGTGTGTTTGAAGGAAAAGTGGCTCCAACAATGTTGTATGGTTGCGAGGCGTGGGCTATGGATAGAGTTGTGCGCAGGAGGTTGGATGTGCTGGAAATGAGATGTTTGAAGACAATATGTGGTGTGAGGTGGTTTGATCGAGTAAGTAATATAAGGGTGAGAGAGATGTGTGGAAATAAAAAAGAGTGTGGTTGAGAGAGCAGAAGAGGGTGTTTTGAAATGGTTTGGTCACATGGAGAGAATGAGTGGGGAAAGATTGACCAAGAGGATATATGTGTCAGAGGTGGAGGGAACGAGAAGTCGGAGACCAAATTGGAGGTGGGAACATGGAGTGAAAAAGATTTTGAATGATCATGGCCTGAACATGCAGGAGGGTGAAAGGCGTGGAAGGAATAGAGTGAATTGGAACGATGTGGTATACCGGGGTCGATGTGCTGTCAATGGATTGAACCGTGGCATGTGAAGCGTCTGGGGTAAACCACTCAAAGTGTGTGGGGCCTGGATGTGGAAAGGGAGCTGTGGTTTCGGTGCATTATTACATGACAGCTAGACACTGAGTGTGGACGAATGGGGCCTTTTGTGTTTTTCTTAGCGCTTCCTCGCACACATGAGGGGGGAGGGGGTTGTTATTCCATGTGTGGCGAGGTGGCGATGGGAACAAATAAAGGCAGACAGTATGAATTAGGTGCATGTGTATATATGTATATGTCTCTGTGTGTATATATATGTGTACATTGAGATGTATAGGTATGTATATTGTGCATGGGTGGACATGTATGTATGTACATGTGTATGTAGGCGGTCTGGGCCATTCTGTCGTCTGTTTCCTTGCGCTACCTCGCTAACGCGTTAGACAGCGACAAAGCAAAATCAGGTGTTTGCTTTGAAGAATGTATGTGAGAAATACTTAGAAAAGCAAATGGATTTGTATGTAGCATTTATGGATCTGGAGAAGGCATATGATAGAGTTGATAGAGATGCTATGTGGAAGGTATTAAGAATATATGGTGTGGGAGGCAAGTTGTTAGAAGCAGTGAAAAGTTTTTATCGAGGATGTAAGGTATGTGTACGTGTAGGAAGAGAGGAAAGTGATTGGTTCTCAGTGAATGTAGGTTTGCGGCAGGGGTGTGTGATGTCTCCATGGTTGTTTAATTTGTTTATGGATGGAGTTGTTAGGGAGGTGAATGCAAGAGTTTTGGAAAGAGGGGCAAGTATGAAGTCTGTTGGGGATGAGAGAGCTTGGGAAGTGAGTCAGTTGTTGTTCGCTGATGATACAGCGCTGGTGGCTGATTCATGTGAGAAACTGCAGAAGCTGGTGACTGAGTTTGGTAAAGTGTGTGAAAGAAGAAAGTTAAGAGTAAATGTGAATAAGAGGAAGGTTATTAGGCACAGTAGGGTTGAGGGTCAAGTCAATTGAGAGGTGAGTTTGAATGGAGAAAAACTGGAGGAAGTGAAGTGTTTTAGATATCTGGGAGTGGATCTGGCAGCGGATGGAACCATGGAAGCGGAAGTGGATCATAGGGTGGGGGAGGGGGCGAAAATTCTGGGAGCCTTGAAGAATGTGTGGAAGTCGAGAACATTATCTCGGAAAGCAAAAATGGGTATGTTTGAAGGAATAGTGGTTCCAACAATGTTGTATGGTTGCGAGACGTGGGCTATGGATAGAGTGGTGCGCAGGAGGATGGATGTGCTGGAAATGAGATGTTTGAGGACAATGTGTGGTTTGAGGTGGTTTGATCGAGTAAGTAACGTAAGGGTAAGAGAGATGTGTGGAAATAAAAAGAGCGTGGTTGAGAGAGCAGAAGAGGGTGTTTTGAAATGGTTTGGGCACATGGAGAGAATGAGTGAGGAAAGATTGATCAAGAGGATATATATGTCGGAGGTGGAGGGAACGAGGAGAAGAGGGAGACCAAATTGGAGGTGCAAAGATTGAGTGAAAAAGATTTTGTGTGATCGGGGCCTGAACATGCAGGAGGGTGAAAGGAGGGCAAGGGATAGAGTGAATTGGAGCGATGTGGTATACTGGGGTTGACGTGCTGTCGGTGGATTGAATCAGGGCATGTGAAGCGTCTGGGGTAAACCATGGAAAGCTGTGTAGGTATGTATATTTGCGTGTGTGGACGTATGTATATACATGTGTATGGGGGTGGGTTGGGCCATTTCTTTCGTCTGTTTCCTTGCGCTACCTCGCAAACGCGGGAGACAGCGACAAAGCAAAAAAAAAGAAAAATATATATATATATATATATATATATATATATATATATATATATATATATATATATATATATATATATATATATATATACATTATTAGTATTATTATTATTTTGCTTTCTCGCTGTCTCCCGCATTTGCGAGGTAGCGCAAGAAAACAGACGAAATAAATGGCCCAACCCACTCCCATACACAATGTACATACATACACGTCTACACACGCAAATATACATACCTATACATCTCAATGTACACATATATATACACATACAGACACATACATATATACCCATGCACACAAAGCACACTGTCTGCCTTTATTCATTCCCATCGCCACCTCGCCACACATGGAATACCATCCCCCTCCCCCCTCAAGTGTGCGAGGTAGCACTAGGAAAAGACAACAAAGGCCCCATTCGTTCACACTCAGTCTATAGCTGTCATACAATAATGCCCGAAACCACAGCTCCCTTTCCACATCCAGGCCCCACACAACATTCCACGGTTCAGCCCAGACGCTTCACATGCCCTGATTCAATCCACTGACAGCACGTCAACCCCGGTATACCACATCGATCCAATTCACTCTATTCCTTGCCCTCCTTTCACCCTCCTGCATGTTCAGGCCCCGATCACACAAAATCTTTTTCACTCCATCTTTCCACATCCAATTTGGTCTCCCACTTCTCCTCGTTCCCTCCACCTCCGACACATATATCCTCTTCGTCAATCTTTCCTCACTCATTCTCTCCATGTGCCCAAACCATTTCAAAACACCCTCTCCTGCTCTCTCAACCACGCTCTTTTTATTTCCACATATCTCTCTTACTCATACATTACTTACTCGATCATACCACCTCACATCACACATTGTCCTCAAACATCTCATTTCCAGCACATCCACCTTCCTGCGCACAACTGTATCCATAGCCCACGCCTCGCAACCGTATAACATCGTTAGAACCACTTTTCCTTCAAACATACCCATTTTTGCTTTCCGAGATAATGTTCTCGACTTCCACACATTCTTCAACGCTAACAGAATTTAAGCCCCCTTCCCCACCCAATGATTCACCTACGCTTCCATGGTTTCATCCGCTGGCAAATCCCCTCCCAGATATCTAAAACACTTTACTTCCGCCAGTTTTTCTCCATTCAAATTTACCTCCCAGTTGACTTGACCTACAGCCCTACTGTACCTAATAACCTTGCTCTTATTTATATTTACTCTCAACATTCTTCTTTCACACACTTTCCCAAACTCAGTCACCAGCTTTTTGCAGTTTTTCACATGAATCAGCAACTAGCGCTGTATCATCAGCGAACAACAACTGACTCACTTCCCAAGCTCTCTCATCCACAACAGACTGCATACTTGCCCCTCTTTCCAAAACTCTTGCATTCACCTCCTTAACAACCCCATCCATAAACAAATTAAACAACCATGGAGACATCACACACCCCTGCCGTAAACTTATGTTCACTGACAACCAATCACTTTCTTCTCTTCTTACACGTACACATGCCTTACATCATCGATAAAAACTCTTCACTGCTTCTAACAACTTGCCTCCCACACCATATATCCTTAATACCTTCCACAGAGCATCTCTATCAACTCTATCATATGCCTTCTCCAGATCCATAAATGCTACATACAAATCCATTTGCTTTTCAAAGTATTTCTCACATACATTCTTCAAAGCAAACACCTGATCCACACATCCTCTACCACTTCTGAAACCACACTGTTGTTCCCCAGTCTGGTGCTCTGTACATTCCTTCACCCTCACAATCAATACCCTCCCATATAATTCATCATAAATACTAAACAAACTTATACCTCTGTAATTTGAGCATTCACCTTTGTTCCCTTTGCTTTTCTACAATGGCACTATGCAAGCATTCCGCCAATCCTCAGGAACCTTATCATGAATCATACATACATTAAATGACATTACCAACCAGTCAACAATACAGTCACCCACTTTTTTAATAAATTCCACTGCAATAATATCCAAACCCGCTGCCTTGCGGGATTTCATCTTCCGGAAAGCTTTTGCTACCTCTTCTCTGTTTACCAAATCATTTTTCCTAACCCTCTTACTTTGCACACCACCTCGACCAAAACACCCTATATCTGCCTCTCAATCATCAAACACATTCAACAAACCTTCAAAATACTCACTCCATCTCCTTCTCACATCACCACTACTTGTTATCACCTTCCCATTAGCCCCCTTCACTGAAGTGCCCTTTTGTTCCCTTGTCTTACGCACTTTATTTACCTCCTTCCAAAACATCGTTTTATTCTCCCTATAATTTAACGATACTCTCTTCCCCAAAACTCATTTGCACTTTTTTTTCACCTCTTGCACCTTTCTCTTGACCTCCTGCCTCTTTCTTTTATACATCTCCCACTCATTTGCATTATTTCCCTGCCAAAATCGTCTAAAAGCCTCTCTTTTCTTTCACTAATAATCTTACTTCTTTATTCCACCACTCGCTACTCTTTCTACTCTGCTTCTCATGCCACAAGAACCTTTTGCGCAAGCCATCACTGCTTCACTAAATATATCCCATTCCTCCCCCAACCCCCCTGCCTCCTTTGTTCTCAACTTTTTCCATTCTGTACTTAGTCAGTCCTGGTACTTCCTCACACTGGTCTCCTTCCCAAGCTCACTTACTCTCACCCCTCTGTTCACCCCAACATTCTCTCTTCTTTTCCTAAAACCCCTACAAATCTTCACATTCGCCTCAACAAGGCACCTCTCAGCACATTAACATCCAAAAGTCTCCCCTACGCGAGGTTATCAATTAACACGTAATCCAATAACGCTCTCTGGCTATCTCTCCTACTTACACACGTATACTTTTGTATATCTCTCTTTTTGAACAGGGTATTCTGAATCACCAGTCCTTTTTCAGCACATAAATCTACAAGCTCTTCACCATTTGCATTTACAACACTGAACACCCCATGTATACCAATTATTCCCTCAACTGCCACATTTCTCAGCTTTACATTCAGATCACCCATCACTATCATCCAGTCTCGTTCATCAGAACCACGAACAAAATAACTCACCTTGTCCCAAAACACTTTCCTCACATGATCTTTCTTCTTATGGCCAGGTGCATATGCACCAATAATCACCCATCTCTCTCCATCAACTTTCAGTTTTACCCATATCAATATAGAGTTTACTTTCTTACACTCTATCACATACTCCCACAACTCCTGTTTCCGGAGTAGTGCTACTCCTTCCATTTCTCTTGTCCTCTCATTAACCACTGACTACTCCCAAGACATTCCCAAACCACTCTTCCCCTTTCCCCTTGAGCTTCGTTTTACTCAGAACCAAAACATCGAGGTTCCTGTTCTCAAACATACTACCTATCTCTCCTTTTTTCTCATCTTGGTTACATCCACACACATTTAGACACACCAATGTGAACCTTCGAGGAGGATGAGCACTCCCCGCGTGGCTCCTTCTTCTGTTTCCCTTTTGAAAAAGTTAAGATAGAGGGAGGGGAGTGTTTCTGGCCCCCCTCTGCCGTCCCCTTTAGTCGCCTTCTACGACACGCAGGGAATACGTGGGAAGTACTCTTTCTCCCCTATCACCAGGGATATATATATATATATATATATATATATATATATATATATATATATATATATATATATATATATATATATATATATATATTTATATTTTCATACTTTTCGCCATTTCCCGCGTTAGCAAGGTAGCGTTAAGACCAGTGGACTGAGCCTTTCAGGGAATATCCTCACTTGGCCCCCTCCTCTGTTCCTTCATTAGGAAAACTAGAAAAGAGAGGGGAGGATTTCCAGCCCCCCGCTCCCTTCCCTTTTAGTCGCCTTCTACGACGCGCAGGGAATACGTGGGAAGTACTCTTTCTCCCCTATCACCAGTGATATATATATATATATATATATATATATATATATATATATATATATATATATATATATATATATATATATATATATATATACAACCTACTTTTACTTTGTCGCTGTTTTCCGCGTTAGCGAGGTAGCGCAAGGAAACAGACGAAAGAATGGCCAAACCCACCCACATACACATGTATATACATACACGTCCACACACGCAAATATACATACCTATACATCTCAACGTATAAATATATATACACACACAGACATATACATATTTACACATGTACATAATTCATACTGTCTGCCTCTATTCATTCCATTCGCCACCTCACCACACATGAAATAACAACCCCCTCCTCACTCATGTGTGAGAGGTAGCGCTAGGAAAAGAAAACAAAGGCCACATTGGTTCACACTCAGTCTCTAGCTGTCATGTAATAATGCAGTGAAACCACAGCTCTCTTTCCACATTCAAGCTCCACAGAACTTTCCATGGTCTACCCCAGACGCTTCACATGCCCTTGTTGAATCCATTGAAAGCACGTCGACCACGGTATATCACGTCGTTTGAATTTACTCTATTCCTTGCACACCTTTCACCCTCCTGCATTTTCAGCCCCCATCACTCAAAATCTTTTTCACTCCATCTTTCCACCTCCAATTTGGTCTCTCACTTCTCCTCGTTCCCTCCACCTCCGACACAATTATCCTCTTGGTCAATCTTTCCTCACTCATTCTCTCCATGTGATCAAACCTTTTCAAAACACCCTCTTCTGCTCTCTCAACCACACGCTTTTTATTAAAACACATCCCTCTTACCCTATTATTGCTTACTAGATCAAACCACCTCACACCACACATTGTCCTCAAACATCTCATTTCCAGCACAACCACCCTCCTGCGCACAACTCTATCCATAGTCCACGCCTCGCAACCATACAATATTGTTGGAACCACTATTCCTTCAAACATACCCATTTTTGCTTTACGAGATAATGTTCTCGACTTCCACACATTTTTCAAGGCTCCCAGAATTTTCGCCCACTTTCCCACCCTATGATTCACTTCTGCTTTCATGGTTCCATACGCTGCCAAATCCACTCCCAGATATCTCAAACACTTCACTTCCTCCAGTTTTTCTCCATTCAAAACCACCTCCCAACTGGCTTGACCCTCAACCCTACTGTACCTAATAACCTTGCTCTTATTCACATTTACTCTCAACTTTCTTCTTTCACTCACTTTACCAAACTCAGTCACCAGCTTCTGCAGTTTCTCACATGAATCAGCCTCCAACGCTGTATCATCAGCGAACAACAACTGACTCACTTCCCAAGCTCTCTCATCCACAACAGACTGCATACCTGCCCCTCTTTCCAAAACTCTTGCATTCACATCCCTAACAACAACATCCATATACAAATCAAACAACCATGGAGACATCACACACCCCTGCCGCAAACCTATATTCACTGAGATCCAATCACTTTCCTCTCCTCCTACACGTACACATGCCTTACATCATCGAGAAAAA
>NC_092237.1:31316498-31343998 GCF_036320965.1 Panulirus ornatus
ATTATACACGACATATCAGTTCTGAGTGAGATCACAGCTTCCACGTCCACACAGCTCGGTCGGCGCTTGCTTTGTGTTGTGGGTTGGGAGAGACGAAATGCGTCGACCAGTCAACATATATATATATATATATATATATATATATATAGAGTATTTTGAAGGTTTGTTGAATGTGTTTGATGATAGATTGGCAGATATAGGGTGTTTTGGTCGAGGTGGTGTGCAAAGTGAGAGGGTCATGGAAAATGATTTGGTAAATCGAGAAGAGGTAGTAAAAGCTTTACGGAAGATGAAAGCCGGCAAGGCAGAAGGTTTGGATGGTATTGCATTGGAATTTATTAAAAAAAGGGGTGATTGTATTGTTGACCGGTTGGTAAGGTTATTTAATGTATTTATGATTCTTGGTGAGGTTCCTGAGGATTGGCGGAATGCTTGCATAGTGCCATTGTACAAAGGCAAAGGGGATAAGAGTGAGTGCTCAAATTACAGAGGTATAAGTTTTTTGAGTATTCCTGGGAAATTATATGGGAGGGTATTGATTGAGAGGGTGAAGGCATGTACAGGGCATCAGACTGGGGAAGAACAGTGTGGTTTCAGAAGTGGTAGAGGATGTGTGGATCAGGTGTTTGCTTTCAAGAATGTATGTGAGAAATACTTAGAAAAACAAATGGATTTGTATGTAGCATTTATGGATCTGGAGAGGGCATATGATAGAGTTGATAGAGATGCTCTGTGGAAGGTTTTAAGAATATATGGTGTAGGAGGCAAGTTGTTAGAAGCAGTGAAACGTTTTTATCGAGGATGTAAGGCATGTGTACGTGTAGGAAGAGAGGAAGGTGATTGGTTCTCAGTGAATGTAGGTTTGCGGCAGGGATGTGTGATGTCTCCATGGTTGTTTAATTTGTTTATGGAATGAGTTATTAGGGAGGTGAATGGAAGAGTTTTGGAAAGAGGGGCAAGTATGAAGTCTGCTGTGGATGAGAGAGCTTGGGAAGTGAGTCAGTTGATGTTCGCTGGTGGCTGATTGATGTAAGAAACTGCAGAAGCTGGTGACTGAGTTTGGTAAAGTGTGTGAAAGAAGAAAGTTAAGAGTAAATGTGAATAAGAACAAGGTTATTAGGTACAGTAGGGTTGAGGGTCAAGTCAATTGGGAGGTAAGTTTGAATGGAGAAAAACTGGAGAAAGTAAAGTTTTTTAAATATCTGGGAATGGATCTGGCAGCGGATAGAACCATGGAAGCGGAAGTGAATCATAGGTTGGGGGAGGGGACGAAAATTCTGGGAGCCTTGAAGAATGTTTGGAAGTCGAGAACATTATCTTGGAAAGCGAAAATGGATATGTTTGAAAGAATTGTGGTTCCAACAACGTCGTATGGTTGCGTGGCGTGGGCTATGGATAGAGTTGTGCGCAAGAGGGTGGATGTGCTGGAAATGAGATTTTCGAGGACAATATGTGGTGTGAGGTGGTTTGATCGAGTAAGTAATGTAAGGGTAAGAGAGATTTTCAATGATCGGGGCCTGAGCATGCAGGAGGGTGAAATGCGTGCAAGGAATAGAGTGAATTGGAACGATGTGGTATACCGGGGTCGACGTGCTGTCAATGGATGGAACCACGGCATATGAAGCGTCTGGGGTAAACCATGGAAAGTTGTGTGGGGCCTGGATGTGGAAAGGGAGATGTGGTTTCGGTGCAATATTACATGACAGCTAGAGACTGAGTGTGAACGAATTGGGCCTTTGGTGTCTTTTCCTAGCGCTACCTCGCACATATGAGGGGGGAGGGGGTTGTTATTCCATGTGTGGCGAGGTGGCGACGGGAACAAATAATGGCAGACAGTATGAATTATGTACATTTATATATATGTATATGTCTGTGTGTGTATATATATGTGTACATTGAGATGTATAGGTATGTATATTTGCGTGTGTGGACGTGTATGTATATACAAGTGTATGTAGGTGGGTTGGGCCTTTCTTTCGTCTGTTTCCTTGCGCTACCTCGCTAACGCGGGAGACAGCGACAAAGCAAAATAAATGACTATATATATATATATATATATATATATATATATATATATATATATATATATATATATATATATATATATATATATGGCAGTAATGTGGCAGTTGAAGGAATAATTGGTATACATGGTTTGTTCAGTGTTGTAAATGGAAATGGTGAAGAGCTTGTAGATTTGTGCGCTGAAAAAGAATTGGTGAATGGGAATACCTGGTTTAAAAAGCGAGATATACATAGGTATACGTATGTAAATAGGAAAGATGTCCAGAGAGTCTTATTGGATTACGTGTTAATTGATTGGCGCGCGAAATAGAGACTTTTGGATGTCAATGTGCTCAGAGGTGTAACTGGGGCGATGTCTGATCATTATCTTCTGGAGGCGAAGGTGAAGATTTTTAGGGGTTTTCAGAAAAGAAGAGAGAATGTTTGGGTGAAAAGAGAGGTGAAAGTAAGTAAGCTTGTGAAGGAGACTTGCGTGAGGAAGTACCAGGAGAGACTGAGTAGAGAATGGAAAAAGGTGAGAAAAAAGGAGGTAAAGGGAGTGGGGGAAGAATGGGATGTATTTAGGGAATCAGTGATGCCTTGTGGAAAAGAAGCTTGTGGCTTGAGAAGCGTGGGAGGTGGGTTGATTAGAAAGGGTAGTGAGTGCTGGGATGGAGAGGTAAGATTATTAGTGAAAGAGAACAGAGAAGCATTTGGACGATTTTTGCAGGGAAAAAATGCAAATGAGTGGGAGATGTATAAAAGAAAAAGGCAGAAGGTCAAGAGAAAGGTGCAAGAAATGAAAAAGAGAGCAAATGAGAGTTGGGCTGAGAGAGTATCATTAAATTTTAGGGAAAATGAAAATATTTTTCGGAAGGAGTTAAATAAAGTGCGTAAGACAAGGGAGCAAACATGAACTTCAGTGAAGGGGGATAATGGGGGGGTTAAAACAAGTAGTAGTGATGTGAGAAGGAGATGGAGTGATTTTTTTGGAGGATTGCTGCATGTGTTTGATGATAGAGTTACATTTTTGGAGGATTGCTGCGTGTGTTTGATGATAGAGTGACATATATAGGGTGTTTTGGTCGAGGTAGCATACAAAGTGAGAGGGTTGGGGAAAATAATTTGGTAAACAGAGAAGTGGTAGTAAAAGCTTTGCGGAAGATGAAATCCGGCAAGGCAGGAGGTTTGGATGGTATTGCAGTGGAATTTATAAAAAAAGGGGGTGACTGTATTGTTGACTGGTTGGTAAGCTTATTCAATGTTTGTATGATTCATAATGAGACGCCTGAGGATGGGCGGAATGCTTGCATATTGCCTTTGTACAAAGGCAAAGGGGATAAGAGTGATTACACAAATTACAGAGGTTTAAGTTTGTTGAGTATTCCTGGTAAATCATATGGGAGGGTATTGATTGAGAGGGTGAAGCCATTTACAGAGCATCAGATTTGGGAAGAGCAGTGTGGTTTCAGAAGTGTTAGAGGATGTGTGGATCAGGTGTTCGCTTTGAAGAATATATGTGAAAAATACTTAGAAAAGCAAATTGATTTGTATGTACTATCTATGGATCTGGAGAAGGCATATGATATAGTTGATAGAGATGATCCGTGGAAGGTATTAAGAATATATGGTGTGGTGGGCAAGTTGTTAGAAGCAGTGAAAAGTTTTTATCGAGGATGTAAGGCATATGTACGTGTAGGAAGAGAGGAAAGTGATTGGTTCTCAATGAATGTAGGTTTGCTACAGGGTTGTGTGATGTCTCTATGGTTGTTTAATTTGTTTATGGAATGGGTTGTTAGGGAGGTGAATGCAAGATTTTTGGAGAGAGGGGCAAGTATGCAGTCTGTTGGGGATGAGAGAGCTTGGGAAGTGAGTCAGTTGTTGTTCGCTGATGATACAGCGCTGGTGGCTGATTCATGTGAGAAACTGCAGAAGCTGGTGACTGAGTTTGGTAAAGTGTGCGAAGGAAGAAAGTTGAGAGTAAATGTGAATAACAACCCCCTCCCACCTCATGTGTGCGAGGTAGCGCTAGGAAAACAAAACCAAGGCCCCATTCGTTCACACCCAGTCTCTATTTGTCATGAAATAATGCACCAAAGCCACAGCTCCCTTTCCACATCCAAGCCCCACACAACTTTCAATGATTTACCCTACACACTTCACATGCACAGGTTCAATCCATTTACAGCACGTCGACCCCGGTATGCTATATCGTTCCAATTCACTCCATTCCTTGCACACCTTTTACCCTCTTCCATGTTCAGGTCCCGATCACTCAAAATCTTTTTCACTCCATCTTTCCACCTCCAATTTGGTCTCCCACTTCTTGTCGTTCCCTCCACCTCTGACACATATGTCCTCTTGGTCAATCTTTCCTCACTTATTCCCTCAATGTGACCAAACCATTCCAAAACACCCTCTTCTGCTCTCTCAACCACACTCTTCTCATTTCCACACATCTCTCTTACCCTTACATGACATACTCGATCAAACCACCTCACACCACATGTCCTCAAACATCTCATTTCCGACACATCCACCCTCTTGCGCAAAACTCTATCGATAGCCCAAGCCTCGCAAACATACATCATTGTTGGAACCACTATTCCGTCAAACATACCCATTTTTGCTTTCCGAGATAATGTTCTCGACTTCCAAACATTCTTCAAGGCTCCCAGAATTTTCACCCCTTCCCCCACCCTATGATTCACTTCCGCTTCCAAGGTTCCATTCGCTGCCAGATCCACTCCCAGATATCTAAAACACTTTATTTCCTCCAGTTTTTCTCCATTCAAATTTAGCTCCCAATTGACTTGACCCGCAACCCTACTGTACCTAATAACCTTGCTCTTATTCACATTTACTCTCAACTTTCTTCTTTCACACACTTTAACAAACTCAGTCACCAGCTTCTGTAGTTTTTCACATGAATCAGCCACCAGAAGGTAAACAGAGTGCGTAAGACAAGGGAGCAAATGGGAACTTCATTGAAGGGGGCTAATAGGGAGGTGATAACAAGTAATGGTGATGTGATGATGTGAGAAGGAGATGGAGTGAGTATTTTGAAGGCTTGTTGAATGTGTTTCATGATAGAGTGGCAGATATAGGGTGTTTTGGTCGATGTGGTGTGCAATGCGAGAGGGTTAGGGAAAATGATTTGGTAAACAGAGAAGAGGTAGTAAAAGCTTTGCGGAAGATGAATCCCGGCAAGGTAGCAGGTTTGGATGGTATTACAGTGGAATTTATTAAAAAAGGGGGTGAGTGTATTGTCGACTGTTTGGTAAGGTTTTTTAATGTATGTATGATTTATGTTGAAGTGCCTGAGGATTGGCCGAATGCTTGCATAGTGCCATTGTACAAAGGCAAAGAGGATAAGAGTGAGTGCTAAAATTACAGAGGTATAAGTTTGTTGAGTATTCCTGGTAAATTATATGGGAGGGTATTGATTGAGAGGGTGAAGGTATGTATAGAGCATCAGATTCCAGAAGAGCAGTATGGTTTCAGAAGTGGTAGAGGATGTGTGGATCAGGTGTTTGCTTTGAAGAATGTATGTGAAAAACACTTAGAAAAACAAATGGATTTGTATGTAGCATTTATGGATCTGGAGAAGGCATATGATAGAGTTGATAGAGATGCTCTGTGGAAGGTACTAAGAATATATGGTGTGGGAGGCAACTTGTTAGAAGCAGTGAAAAGTTTTTATCGAGGATGTAAGGCATGTGTACGTGTAGGAAGAAAGGAGAGTGATTGGTTCTCAGTGAATGTAGATTTGCGGCAGGGGTGTGTGACGTTTCCATGGTTGTTTCATTTGCTTATGGATGTGGTTGTTAGGGAGGTGAATGCAAGAGTTTTGGAAAGAGGGGCAAGTATGAAGTCTGTTGGGGATGAGAGATCTTGGGAAGTGAGTCAGTTGTTGTTCGCTGATGATACAGCGCTGGTGGCTGATTCATGTGAGAAACTTCAGAAGCTGGTAACTGAGTTTGGTAAAGCGCGTGAAAGAGGAAAGTTAAGAGTAAATGTGAAAAAGAGCATGGTTATTAGGTACAGTAGGGTTGAGGGTCAAGTCAATTATGAGGTAAGTTTGAATGGAGAAAAACTGGAGGAAGTAAAGTGTTTTAGATATCATGAAGTGGATCTGGCAGCGGATGGAACCATGGAAGCGGAGGTGAATCATAGGGTGGGGGAGGGGACGAAAATCCTGGGAGCCTTGAAGAATGTATGGAAGTCGAGACCATTATCTCCGAAAGCAGAAATTGCTATGTTTGAAGGGCTAGTATTTCTAACAATTTTGTATGATTGCGAGGCGTGGGCTATGGATAGAGTTCTGCGCAGGAGGATGGATGTGCTGGAAGTGAGATGTTTTAGGACAATATGGGGTGTAATGTGGTTTCATCGAGTAAGTAATGTAAGGGGAAGAGAGATGTGTGGAAATAAAAAGAGAGAGCAGAAGAGGGTGTTTTGAAATGGTTTGGGCACAAGGAGAGAATGAGTGAGGAAAGATTGACCAAGATATATATATATATATATATATATATATATATATATATATATATTTTTTTTTTTTCTTTTCTTTTTTTTTTGCCGCTGTCTCCCGCGTTTGCGAGGTAGCGCAAGGAAACAGACGAAAGAAATGGCCCAACCCACCCCCATACACATGCCTTGATTCAATCCACTGACAGCACGTCAACCCCGGTATACCACATCGCTCCAATTCACTCTATTCTTTGCCCTCCTTTCACCCTCCTGCATGTTCAGGCCCCGATCACACAAAATCTTTTTCACGCCATCTTTCCACCTCCAATTATGTCTCCCACTTCTCCTCGTTCCCTCCACCTCCGACACATATATCCTCTTGGTCAATATTTCCTCACTCATTCTCTCCATGTGCCCAAACCATTTCAAAACACCCTCTTCTGCTCTCTCAACCATGCTCTTTTTATTTCCACACATCTCTCTTACCCTTACGTTACATACTCGATCAAACCACCTCACACCACACATAGTCCTCAAACATCTCATTTGCAGCACATCCATCCTCCTGCGCACAACTCTATCCATAGCCCACGCCTCGCAACCATACAACATTGTTTGAACCACTATTCCTTCAAACATGCCCATTTTTGCTTTCCGAAATAATGTTCTCGACTTCCACACATTCTTCAAGGCTCCCAGGATTTTCGCCCCCCCCCCCACCTTATGATCCACTTCCGCTTCCATGGTTCCATCCGCTGCCAGATCCACTCCCAGATATCTAAAACACTTTACTTCCTACAGTTTTTCTCCATTCAAACTTACCTCCCAATTGACTTGACCCTCAACCCTACTGTACCTAATAACCTTGCTCTTATTCACATTTACTCTTAACTTTCTTCTTTCACACACTTTACCAAACTCAGTCACCAGCTTCTGCAGTTTCTCACATGAATCAGCCACCAGCGCTGTATCATCAGCGGACAAAAACTGACTCATTTCCCAAGCTCTCTCATCCCCAACAGACTTCATACTTGCCCCTCTTTCCAAAACTCTTGCATTCACCTCCCTAACAACCCAATCCATAAGCAAATTAAACAACCATGGAGACATAACACACCCCTACCGCAAACCTACATTCACTGAGAACCAATCACTTTCCTCTCTTCCTACACGTACACATGCGTTACATCCTCGATAAAAACTTTTCACTGCTTCTAACAACTTGCCTCCCACACCATATGTTCTTAATACATTCAACAGAGCATCTCTATCAACTCTACCATATACCTTCTCCAGATCCATAAATGCTACATACAAATCCATTTGCTGTTCTAAGTATTTCTCAAATACATTCTTCAAAGCAAACACCTGATCCACACATCCTCTATCACTTCTGAAACCACACTGCTCTTCCCCAATTTGATGCTCCGTACATGCCTTCACCCTCTCAATCAATACCCTCCCATATAATTTACCAGGAATACTCAACAAACTTATACCTCTCTAATTTGAGCACTCACTCTTGTCCCCTTTGCCTTTGTACAATGGCACTATACATGCATTCCGCCAATCCTCAGGCATCTCACCATGATTCATACATACATTAAATAACCTTCCCAACCAGTCAATAATACAGTCACCCCCTTTTTTAATAAATTCCACTGCAATACCATCCAAACCTGCTGCCTTGCCGGCTTTCATCTTCCGCAAAGCTTTTACTACCTCTTCTCTGTTTACCAAATCATTTTCCCTAACCTTCTCACTTTGCACACCACCTCGACCAAAACACCCTATATTTGCCACTCTATCATCAAACACATTCAACAAACCTTCAAAATACTCACTCCATCTCCTCACATCACCACTACTTGTTATTACCTCCCCATTTGCGCCCTTCACTGATGTTCCCATTTGCTACCTTGTCTCACACACTTTATTTGCCTCCTTCCAGAACATCTTTTTATTCTCCCTAAAATTTAATGATACTCTCTCACCCCAACTCTCATTTGCCCTCTTTTTCACCTCTTGCACCTTTCTCTTGACCTCCTGTCTCTTTCTTTTATACATCTCCCACTCAATTGCATTTTTTCCCTGCAAAAATCGTCCAAATGCCTCTCTCTTCTCTTTCACTAATAATCTTACTTCTTCATCCCACCACTCACTACCATTTCTAATCAACCCACCCCCACTCTCCTCATGCCGCAAGCATCTTTTGCGCAATCCATCACTGATTCCGCAAATACATCCCATTCCTCCCCCACTCTTCTTACTTCCATTGTTCTTACCTTTTTCCATTCTGTGCTCAGTCTCTCCTGGTACTTCCTCACACAAGTCTCCTTCCCAAGCTTACTTACTCTCACCACCCTTTTCACCCCAACATTCACTCTTCTTTTCTGAAAACCCATAGAAATCTTCACCTTAGCCTCCACAAGATAATGATTAGACATTCCTCCAGTTGCACCTCTCAGCACATTAACATCCAAAAGTCTCTCTTTCGCGCGCCTGTCAATTAACACGTAATCCAATAATGCTCTCTGGCTATCTCTCCTACTTACATACGTATACTTATGTATATCTCGCTTTTTAACCAGGTATTCCCAATCACCAATCCTTTTTCAGCACATAAATCTACAAGCTCCTCACCATTTCCATTTACAACACTGAACACCCGATGTATACCAATTATTCCCTCAACTGCCACATTACTCACCTTTGCATTCAAATCACACATCACTATAACCCGGTCTCGTGCATCAAAACCACTACCACACTCATTCAGCTGCTCCCAAAACACTTGCCTCTCATGATCTTGTATTTTTTGAACTTTCTAAAATGGGAAACAGAAGAAAGAGTCACGCGGGGAGTGCTCATCGTCCTCGAAGGCTCAGACTGGGGTGTCTAAATGTGTGTGGATGTATCCAAGATGTGAAAAAAGGAGAGATATGTAGTATGTTTGAGGAAAGGAACCTGGATGTTTTGGCTCTTAGTGAAACGAAGCTCAAGGGTAAAGATGAAGAGTGGTTTGGGAATGTCTTAGGAGTAAAGTCAGGGGTTAGCGAGAGGACAAGAGCAAGGGAAGGAGTAGCAGTACTCCTGAAACAGGAGTTGTGGGAGTATGTGATAGACAGTAAGAAAGTAAATTCTCGATTAATATGGGTAAAACTGAAAGTTGATAGAGAGAGATGGGTGATTATTGCTGCATATGCACCTGGGCATGAGAAGAATGATCATATATATATATATATATATATATATATATATATATATATATATATATATATATATATATATATATATATATATATATATATATATATATATATATATATATATATATATATATATATATATATATATATATATATATATATATATATATATGCTCTGTACATGCCTTCACCCTCTCAAGGAATACCCTCCCATATAATTTACCTGGAATACTCAACAAACTTATACCTCTGTAATTTGAGCACTCACTCTTATCCCCTTTGCCTTTGTACAATGGCACGATGCATGCATTCCGCCAATCCTCAGGCACCTCACCATGAGTCTTATATACATTAAATAACCTTACCAACCAGTCAATAATACAGTCACCCCCCTTTTTTAATAAATTCCACTGCAATACCATCCAAATCTGCTGCCTTGCCGGCTTTCATCTTCCGCAAAGAGCAGTGTGGTTTCAGAAGTGGAAGAGGATGTGTTTGCTTTGAAGAATGTATGTGAGAAATACTTAGAAAAGCAAATGGATTTGTATGTAGCATTTATGCATCTGGAGAAGGCATATGATAGAGTTGATAGAGATGCTCTGTGAAAGGTATTAAGAATATATGGTGTGGGAGTCAAGTTGTTAGAAGCAGTGAAAAGTTTTTATCGAGGATGTAAGGCATGTGTACGTGTAGGAAGAGAGGAAAGTGATTGGTTCTCAGTGAATGTAGGTTTGCGGCAGGGGTGTGTGATGTCCCCTTAGTTGTTTAATTTGTTTATGGATGGGTTTGTTAGGGAGGTGGATGCAAGAGTTTTGGAAAGAGGGGCAAGTATGAAGTCTGTTGGGGATGAGAGAGCTTGGGAAGTGAGTCAGTTGTTGTTCGCTGATGATACAGCGCTGGTGGCTGATTCATGTGAGAAACTGCAGAAGCTGGTGACTGAGTTTGGTAAAGTATGTGAAAGAAGAAAGTGAAGAGTAAATATGAATAGAAGTAAGGTAATTAGGTACAGTAGGGTTGAGGGTCAAGTCAATTGGGAGGTAAGTTTGAATGGAGAAAAACTGGAGGAAGTAAAGTGTTTTAGATATCTGGGAGTGGATCTGGCAGCGGATGGAACCATGGAAGCGGAAGTGGATCATAGGGTGGGGGAGGGGGCGAAAATCCTGGGAGCCTTGAAGAATGTTTGGAAGTCGAGAACATTATCTCGGAAAGCAAAAATGGGTATGTTTGAAGGAATAGTAGTTCCAACAATGTTGTATGGTTGCGAGGCGTGGGCTATGGATAGAGTTGTGCGCAGGAGGATGGATGTGCTGGAAATGAGATGTTTGAGGACAATGTGTGGTGTGAGGTGGTTTGATCGAGTAAGTAACGTAAGGGTAAGAGAGATGTGTGGAAATAAAAAGAGCGTGGTTGAGAGAGCAGAAGAGGGTGTTTTGAAATGGTTTGGGCACATGGAGAGAATGAGTGAGGAAAGATTGACCAAGAGGATATATGTGTCGGAGGTGGAGGGAACGAGGAGAAGAGGGAGACCAAATTGGAGGTGGAAAGATGGAGTGAAAAAGATTTTGTGTGATCGGGGCCTGAACATGCAGGAGGGTGAAAGGAGGGCAAGGAATAGAGTGAATTGGATCGATGTGGAATACCGGGGTTGACTTGCTGTCAGTGGATTGAATCAGGGCATGTGTAGCGTCTGGGGTAAACCATGGAAAGCTGTGTAGGTATGTATATTTGCGTGTGTGGACGTATGTATATACATGTGTATGGGGGTGGGTTGGGCCATTTCTTTCGTCTGTTTCCTTGCGCTACCTCGCAAACGCGGGAGACAGCAACAAAGCAATAAAAAAAAATATATATTACATATATATATATTTTTTTTTTTTTTTTTTCATACTATTCGCTATTTCCAGCGATAGCGAGGTAGCGTTAAGAACAGAGGACTGGGCCTTTGAGGGAATATCCTCACCTGGACCTCTTCTCTGTTCCTTCTTTTGGAAAATTAAAAAAAAAAAAAAATAAATAAAAAACGAGAGGGGAGGATTTCCAGCCCCCCGCTCCCTTCCCTTTTAGTCGCCTTCTACGACACGCAGGGATTACGTGGGAAGTATTCTTTCTCCCCTATCCCCAGGGAATATATATATATATATATATATATATATATATATATATATATATATATATATATATATATATATATATATATATTTATTTATTTATTTATTTTGTATTGTCGCTGTCTCCCGTGTCAGCGAAGTAGGGCAAGGAAACAGACGAAAGAACGGCCCAACCCACACACACACACACACACACACACACACATATATATATATATATATATATATATATATATATATATATATATATATATATATATATATATATATATATATATATATATATATATATATATATATATATATATATATGTGTGTGTGTGTGTGTGTGTGTATACATACACGTCTACACACGCAAAAATACATACCTATGCATCTCAGCGTATACACATATATACACACACAGACATTTACATATATACACATGTACATAATTCATACTGTCTTCCTTTATTCATTCCCATCGCCACCCCGGCACACATGAAATTACAACTCCCTCTCTCCTCATGTGTGCGAGGTAGCGCTACTAACAGACAAGAAAGGCCCCATTCGTTCACACTAAGTCTCTAGCTGTCATGTAATACTGCACCGAAAAAACAGCTGCCTTTCCACATCCAGGCCCCACAGAACTTTCCATGGTTTACCCCACACGCTTTACATGCCCTGGTTCTATCTATTGACAGCACGTCGACCCCGGTATACATCGTTCAAATTCACTCTATTCCTTTTACGCCTTTTACCCTCCTTTGTGTTCAGGACCGGATCAAACAAAATTACTTTCACTCAATCTTTCCACCTACATTTTGGTCTCCCACTTTTCCTCGTTCCCTCCACCTTTGACACATATATCCTCTTTGTCAATCTTTCCTCACTCATTCTCTCTATGTGACCAAACCATTTCAAAACACCCTCTTCTGCTCTCTCAACCAAACTCTTTTATTACCACACATCTCTCTTACCCTATCAATACTTACTCGATGAAACCACCTCACACCACATATTGTCCTCAAATATCTCATTTCCAGCATATCCACCCTCCTGCGCACAACTTTATCAATAGCACACGACTCGCAACCATACAACATATTTGGAACCACTATTCCTTCAAACATACCCATTTTTGCTTTCCGAGATAATGTTCTCGACTTCCACAAAATCTTCAAGGTCCCAGAATTCTCGCCCCCTCCCCCACCCTATGATTCAATTTCGCTTCCATGGTTCCATCCGCTGCCAGATCCACTCCCGGATGTCTAAAAGACTTCACTTCCTCCAGTTTTTCTCCATTCAAACTTACCTCCCAATTGACTTGACCCTCAACAATACTGTACCTAATAACCATGCTCTTAATCACATTTACTCTCAACTTTCTTCGTTTACTCACTTTACCAAACTCAGTCACCAGCTTCTGCAGTTTCTCACACAAATCGGCCACCAGCGCTGTTTCATCAGCGAAAAACAACTGACTCACTTCCCAAGCTTTCTCACCCACAACAGACTTCATACTTGCCCCTCTTGCCAAAGCCCTTGCATTCCCCTCCCTAACAACCCATCCATAAACAAATTAAACAACCATGGAGACATCACACACCCCTGCCGCAAACCTACATTCACTGGGAACCAATCACTTTCCTCTCTTCCTACACGTACACATGCCTTACACCATCGATAAAAAAAATTTTTCACTGCTTCTAAAAACATGCCTCACACAAAATATATTTTTAATACCTTCCACAGAGCATGTCCATCAACTCTCCACATCCATAAATGCTACATACAAATCCATTTCATTTTCTAGGTATTTCTCACATACATTCTTCAAAGGAAACACCTGATCCACACATCCTCTACCACCTCTGAAACAACACTGCTCTTCCCCAATCTGATGCTCCGCACATGTCTTCACCCTCTCATTCAATACCCTCCCATATAATTTCCCAGGAATACTCAACAAACTTATACCTCTGTAATTTAAGCACTCACCTTTGTCACCTTTTATTTGTGCAATGGCACTATGCAAGCACTCCTCCAATCTTCAAGCACTTCACCATGACTCATACATACATTAGATATCCTTACCAACCAGTCAACAATACAATCACCGCCTTTTTTAAATTCCACTGCGATGCCATCCAAACCCGCTGCCTTGCCGGCTTTCATCTTCCGCAAAGCTTTTACTACCTCTTCTCTGTTTACCAAATCATCCTCCCTAACCCTCTCACTTTAAACACCACCTCGACCAAAACACCCTATATCTGCCACTCTGTCATCAAACACATTCTACAAACCTTCAAAATACTCACTCCATCTCCTTCTCACATCACCACCAATTGTTATCACCTCCCCATTAACCCCCTTCACTGAAGTTCCCATTTGTTCCCTTGTTATACGCACTTTATTTACTTCCTTCCAAAACATCTTTTTATGCTCCCTAAAATTTAATGATATTCTCTCACCCCAACTCTCATTTGCCCTCTTTTTCATGTCTTGTACTTTTCTCTTGACCTCTTGCCTCTTTCTTTTATACATCTCCCACTCATTTGCATTATTTCCCTACAAAAATCGTCCAAATACCTCTTTCTTCTCTTTCACTAATAATCTTACTTCTTCACCCCACCACTCACTACCCTTCGTAATCTGCCTACCCTCCACGCTTCTTATGCCACAAGCATCTTTTGCGCAAGCCATCAATGATTCCCTAAATACACCCCATTCCTCCTCCACTCCCCTTCCCTCCTTTGTTCTCACCTTTTTCCATTCTGAACTCAGTCTCTCCTGGTACTTCCTCACATGAGTCTCCTTCCCAAGCTCACTTACTCTCACCACTCTCTTCACCTCAACATTCTCTTTTCTTTTCTGAAAACCTCTACAAATCTTAACCTTAGCCTCCACAAGATAATGATCAGACAACCCTAGAGTTGCACCTCTCAGCACATACATTCAAAAGTCTCCTCTTCGCGCGCCTATCAATTAACACGTAATCCAATACACTCTCTGGCCATCTCTTCTACTTACATACGTATACTTATGTATGTCTCTCTTTTTAATCCAGGTGTTCCCAATCACCAGTCCTCTTTCAGCACATGAATCTACAAGCTCTTCACCATTTCCATCTACAGCGCTGAACACCCCATGTATACCAATTATTCCCTCAACTCCCATATTACTTACCTTTGCATTCAAATCAACCATCACTATAACCCGGTCTCGTGCACCAAAACCACTAACACACTCATTCAGCTGCTCCGAAAACGCTTGCCTCTCATGATCTTTCTTCTCATGCCCAGGTGCATATGCACCAATAATCACCCACATACAAATGCATATACATACACGTCCACACACGCAAATATACATACCTATACATCTCAATGTACACATATATATACACACACAGGCATATACATATATACACATGTGCATAATTCATACTGTCTGCCTTTATTTATTCCCATCGCAACCTCGCCACACATGGAATAACATCCCCCTTCCCCCTCAAGTGTGCGAGGTAGCGCTTGAAAAAGGCAACAAAGGCCCCATTCGTTCACACTCAGTCTCCAGCTGTCACGTAATAACGCCCGAAACCACAGCTCCCTTTCCACATCCAGGCCCCACAGAAGTTTCCATGGTTTACCCCACACGCTTCACATGCCCTCTTTCAATCCATTGACAACACGTCGACCTCTGTATACCGCATCGTTCCAATTCACTCTATTCCTTTCACGCCTTTCACCCTCCTGCATGTTCAGGCCCCGATCACTCAAAACCTTTTTCACTCCATCTTTCCACCTCAGATTTAGTCCTCCACCTCTCCTCGTTCCTTCCAAATCTAATGCATATATCCTTTTTGTCAATCTTTCCTCACTCACTCTCTCCATGTGACGAAACCATTTGAAAACAACCTCTTCTGCTCTCTCAACCACACTCTTTTTATTACCACACATCTCTCTTACCCTTTCAGTGCTTACTCGATCAAACCAACCCACACCATATATTGTACTGAAACATCTCATTTCCAGCAAATACACCTTTCTCCGCACAACTCAATGTATATCCCACGCCTCGCAACCATATAGCATTGTTGGAGCGACTATTCCTTTAAACATACCCATTTTTGCTGTCCAAGATAACGTTCTCCGCACAACTCAATGTATATCCCACGCCTCGCAACCATATAGCATTGTTGGAGCGACTATTCCTTTAAACATACCCATTTTTGCTGTCCAAGATAACGTTCTCGATTTCGAAACATTTTTCAACGCTCCCAGAACTTTCGCCCCATCCCCCACCCTATGATTCACTTACGCTTCCATGGTTCCTTTCGCCGCCAAATACACTCCCAGATATTTAAAACACATCACTTTCTCCAATATATCCAAATTCAAACTTACCTCCCAATTGGCTTGACCCTCAACACTACTGTACCTAATAACCTTACTCTTATTCACATTTACTCTCAGCTTTTTCTTTCACACACTTTACCAAACTCAGTTACCAGCTTCTGCAGTTTCTCATCCGAATCAGCCACCAGCGCTGTATCATCAGCGAACAACAACTGACACACTTCCCTTGCTCTTTCATCCACGAGAGACTGCATTCTTGCCCCTCCCTTCAAAACTTGTATTCACCTCAATAACACCCCAATCCATAAACAAATTAAACAACCATAGAGGCATCAAGCACCCCTGCCGCAACCCGATATTCACTGGGAACCAATCACTTTCCTCTATTCCTACTCGTACACATGCCTTACATCCTCGATAAAAACTTATCACTGCTTCTAACTACTTGCCTCCCACACCATATATTCCTAATACCTTTCACAGAGCATCTCTATCAACTCTATCATATGCCTTCTCTAGATCAATTAAGGATAGATACAAATCCATTTCCTTTTCTAAGTATTTCTGACATACATTCTTCAAAGCAAACACCTGATCTACACATCCTCTACCACTTCTGAAACCACACTGCTCTTCCACAATCTGATGCTCTGTACATAACCTCACCGTCTCAATCAATACCCTCCCATTTAATTTTCCAGGAATACTCAACAAACCTATACCTCTGTATGTTTGAGAAAAGGAATATGGATGTTCTGGCTCCCAGTGAAACGAAGCATAAGGGTAAAGGGAAAGAGTGGTAATGGAATGTCTTGGGAATAAAGTTAGGGGATAGTGAGAGGACAAGAGCAAGGGAAGGAGTAGCACTACACCTGAAACAGGAATGGTGGCAGTGTGATAGAATATAAGAGAGTAAACTCTGTAAACTCTAGATTGATATATGTAAAACTGAAAGTGGATGGAGAGAAATGGGTGATTATTGGTGCATATGCACCTGGGCATGAGAAGAAAGATCGTGAGAGGCAAGTGTTTTGGGAGCAGCTGAGTGAGTGGATTAGTGGTTTTGATGCACGAGACCGGGTTATAGTGATGATTGATTTGAATCCAAAGGTGAGTTATGTGGCAGTTGAGAGAATAATTGGTGTACATGGGGTGTTCAGTAATGTAAATGGAAATGGTGAAGAGCTAGTAGATTTATGTGCTGAAAAAGGACAGGTGATTGGGAATACCCAGATTAAATAGAGAGATATACATAAGTATACCTATGTAAGTAGGAGAGATGGCCAGAGAGCGTTATTGGAATACGTGTTAATTGATAGGCGCGCGATAGAGACTTTTGGATATTAATGTGCAGATATACAAATGAAGGGATATCTGATCATTATCTTGTAGAGGCTAAGGTGAAGATAAGTAAATGTTTTCCGAAAAGAATAGAGAATGTTGGGGTGAAGAGTGTGGTGAGAGTAAGTGAGCTTGGGAAGGGGACTTGTCTGAGGAAGTACATATCTACCTAACTCAGTCACCAGCTTCTGCAGTTTCTCACACGAATCAGCCACCAGCGCTGTCATCAACGAACAGCAACTGATTCACTTTTCCCAAGCTCTCTCATCCCCAACAGACTGCAAACTTGCCCTCTTTGCTAAAACTCTTGTTTTCATCTTTCAACCAACCCCATCCATAAACAAATTAAACAACCATGGACACATCATACACCCCTGCCGCAAGCCAACATTCACTGAAACCAATCAATTTCCTCTCTTCCTACTCGTACACATGCCCTACATAATCGATAAAAACATTTCACTGCTTCTGACAACTTCCCTCCCACACCATATATTCTTTATACCTTCCACAGAGCATCTCCCGTTAGTCCAGACATACACAGTCAACCCAACCTTTTCCATTATCTAAAGCAGAGTTCACTCTTTCATAGAAGTGCAAAGTAATGTGTACATCTGACTTCCTTTTCCTGATCCTCTTTTGTTTCTCACATAAGTAGTTTCTTATCAGCAAGAAGTCATACATTGCCCTTCTGATTACATTAGTCAACAAAGATTTTGTTCCATAGGAAAAAAAGTACGCTTCTCATGTATTTTTGCACGCTGAATCCAAATGTGTTTTCATAATTTGTTCCAGCATACTCGGATATCATTACGTACAGGATGTATGTACCACTGCTCTACGGAGCATTTGAAACAAAAGGTTTAACGAACACAGTTATTTTCACTGTTTATGAAGTGCAATAGCTTTTTTCTTTTTCAAAGCACAAACCTAGATGAATGAGTTATCTGCTGCCTACAGAAACATGGCTGGAAATGTTGGGACATTCAAACGGTGGCCACTCCTGTGTAGCAGCTTTCTGTCAGTTGCAGTTACACTCAATGTGTAAACTGTCTTTTTCACTCTGTTGACAGATTGTGCTTTTGTGTATTCAAATGTTGTGCTCATACCCCATCCACCATTACGATGTCGAGAAACTGCAAATAGTCCGAAATCTTTCTGCTACATCTGAGGTGCATTTACATTCATATCGCAAAAACGTTCTTTCAAACACCTCATTAAAAAATGCTGTGAGCATTACACTGGTTGTGAGGTGGGTGACCAGGATAAAATTTGGGACCCCAATATTTTTTGTCACATGTGTCAGGCTTTTCCCGGCATGGGCAAAAGGTTCCTATGGTTTGGAGAGAACCCAAAGATCACTATTAGAAGGGCTACTTCTGTCTGACAGAATTAAATGGTATAATATCAGAATCCAAGTATAATGTTAGATATCATAATCTACCATCTGCTATGAGACCAGCACCTCAAAGTCAGGAATTACCTGTGCCAGAGCCTCTAGAAACATGACACAGAGTGACGATGAATCTTGTGTTGAGAAAGTAGACCAAGTAAAGGATAATATGGATCCAACTTTTGAAGCAAACTGTTCTTCAAGTGAACCATATTTGCTGAGTCATAATGATCTGGTCCGCGATCTAAATCTGTCTAAGAAGCAAGCCGAACGTTTGGGTTCCAGGTTAAAGGGCTGAATCTTCTCCAGAATGAGACTAAAGTTTGTTTTTATCGTGATCGCCATCGTCGTTTTCAAAGAATTTTCCTCCCTTGAAGATGGTCTGGTGTTTTGTAATGATGTGCGTTCTGTTATGGAGGCACTTGGCCACGAATGTAACACAGATGACTGGAGCATTTTTATTGACTCATCAAAAATAAGCTTGAAAGCGGTTATACTCCACAACGGATATAGGTTCCCCCCGTTTCTTTGACTCACGCAGCTAACATGAAGGCTTTGTATGATTACACGAAACTTCTGTAAAAATATAAGTATGGGGAATTCAGGTGAAATATCTGTGGTGACCTAAAGGTTATGGCACTTTTACTGGGAATGCAACTTGTTTACACGAAGTTCTGTTGTTCCTTCTGTGAGTGTGACAGCCGGGACAAGAAAAATCATTATGTAAAGAAAGCGTGACCAAAACGAACATCATTGACTCCATGGAAGAAGAATGTCACCAATCCTCCTATTGTTGATCCTTAGAAACTTCATCTGCCTCCTTTGCACATTAAGCTCGGCTTGATGAAGAATTTCGTCAAAGGTATGGATAAAACTAGTCTTGGATTCACATATTTGAAGAATGGATTCCCCAGAATTAGTGACGCAAAAAATTAGTAGGGTGTGTTTTGTAGGACCACAGATTAGGGAACTGCTTCGAGATGAAAAGTTCGATGAAGAGCTAAATGAAATTGATGACACTGCATGGCTGTCATTTAAGAAAGTTTGCAAAGACTTTTGGGGCTATCACCGATCGGAAAACTGCTGTGATGTAAAAGATTTATTGACTTATGTAAAGCTTTGGGGTGCAATCTGAGTCTAAGAATTTCACTTTTTGGACTCGCACTAAGAATTTTCACCATAGGATCTTGGGTCAGTCATTGATGAGCGCAGCCAAAGATTTCACCAAGACATTTTGTACGTGGAAAAGCGGTACCAAGGAAAGTGAAGCCCCTTTATGTTGGCAGATTACTGCTGGACACTAAGGAGGCCAAAAATAGCCAAAAATCATACATTTTAGAGGTAAGCTTTTAAGTGTAGTACCAGCCTTATTTTTGAATGAGCAAACTATACTTGTTGTAAAATCTAATTGGTCTGTCACTTATAAACTATGCCTGCAAGAAAAAATTCTAAAAGCAGATTTGAATTCAGCGCAAATATTACCATAAGGTTCAACTATTTTAGTTCGTGGGACAAAATGAAGTTAAGATTATGTTGACCAGTGTAATCTTTTCAGTATATCTATAGATCAGGTTTACCAGAATATCTAATTCATCTCAACATTCAAGTATCTTTTATTGAGAATAGATATGATAATTGCGTTCCTCTATATCCTTGTCACAGTAACTTCTTGCACCAATATCTCATTCAACAATTTTCTAAATGGCTATTCAAGTGTGTCTGTTAATTTTCGTAAACTATGTAGATAAATTTCACCAAGAAAAGTAGAATTATATGTTTCAAACATTAGTAAAATGCTTTATTAGCTATTTCGGTTTTTTCTAGGACCTCCTCCAATTCTATCCTACTGATGTTGGGGTTAAACTGTCTTCTACTGTGAATGCTATTTTAAACTTGTCATTTAGTTCTTCTTGTATCTTTTCATCATCCTACACAAGTCTTCTTTAAGAATTTCTTTGCTTAATTTGCTGCTCTTAAACTGACAACTGACTCATGATGAATTTATGGAAAAAAAATTTGATTACCTCCTGCCTCGTCTACAGTATTCCATTCAAGGTTTTCCTGTTCCTCTTTTCTTATCCTGCTGTACTCATTCCTTGCTATAGCATACCTCATGAGTACTGCCTGGCTGGATTGCAGCCTATTTGCGTGATAGTGTCCTTACCCCAGTTAGTCGAGAAACAGACTCGCGACGAGAATGTATTAGATTTAGTTCCAACTGCAAACGAGGATCTCGTTAATAATGCTAAAATTGGAAAAACTCTGATCTGGGCGATTACTAACAAATTGCTTTTGAAATCGCTTTCAACACTTTCGCGAAAATATACCCTATTTTAAACATGCAAATAACGATGGTCTCACGGCTCGTGACAGGCAAACCTAGGATGATATGGTTATTGAAAACGATATGAACGTGGCTTAGCAAGCTTCGGTAAAACCCTCAAAGCAGTAGAGGAAACATATTTGCCAATGTTTACCGACGGTTATTTCTAAAATGAAGCCAAAGAAAAGGAGGGGTAAAAAGAAAAAAAAAAGTGTCTCTCGTCTAAGAGAGTAGCTCATAAGAAACTCAGAGACAAATAACCAAAATGATCGAGCAGGTTATGTAAATCTGCGTGAAGAAAGCAATAAAGTTGTACGGCAAAGTAGACGTCAGTCTGAAGAGCATATTCCTAAAAATAGCAAAAGAAACGTTAAGGAGTCTTACAATAAGGGTAAAAGGAGGAAAGTCATCACCGAAAACGATAACTTGTTTCAAGACAACTGAGAAATGGCAAAAATTTTAAATGACACTTTTGCAATTGTTCTTTACGATGGAAGACACAACCCATGTCCAGAATCCTATTTCATTGATAAAAGAAGGGAACGCTCTTCAGAAATTTAACTTAAAAGGTGAAGATATATCATCAGCAATAAGTGAATGAAATTAAGACCTGTAGGATCTGATAAGTTTCGTCAGAGGCACTGAAATAGGTGAAAAATGATGTAACTTAACCCTTGACTACCCTTCCAAAAAGTCATTTGCCACGGGAAAAGTTTCATGCCGGTGTAACAATAAAAAGTGACTACTCGTAACTATTGTCCAGTTAGCTTACAATCTGTAATTGGAAAAAATATGGAAAACATCATTAGAGATGGATTTGTAAACCATTTAGAGAAGCTCCTCTTCATAAAAGATTTTGAGTATGGTTTTCAACGCGATGGTTCCTGTCTGACAAATCTGCCTGATTTCTATTACGATGTAATCAACACGTATGACGACAGTAAAGCAGTTGATGTCATATATCTAGGTTTTCAAAAAGTATTCACTAAGGTTCTACCTCAAAGATTAGTTGCAAAAATTGTCTCACGGCATTATGGGGTTGTACTTTGGTTGATAAGAAATCGGTTGACTGGCCGGAGAGTTGTAACTAATGTTCAAGACCAGAATGATTAGGCGTAACAAGTGGAGTGCCACAAGGATCAGTCATTGGACTGATTCTCTTTCTCATGCATGTAACGATATTGATAATGGGCTTTATTACAAGATAACAAAACTCGCCGATGATGAACTTAGATGTCTGCATTTTCAAACAAACACAGACAAACTGATGAAATGGGCTCATAGGTGGCAAATGAATTCTAATATCGATATGGGAATGGTTTTACATACCGGCAGTAAAACCGAAAAGAGAAATTACAGTATGACTTCTGCTGAACTGCAAAAGGTAAACGAGGAAAAAAATCGGTATAATAATCTTGGTGAGTTGTGCACAAAAGCAGTGAAAAAAGCGAACAAAATTCTTAGATTCACAGGTAGGATGTTCCGAATTTATGTCCAAGGATATCATCCTTACTCTTTATAGTGTATTGGTTCATCCCTATCTTAAATATTTTTTTCAGTTTTGGTAACCTTACCTGTAAAAGACATACAGAATGGAAAGAGTACAACGTCGAGCTACCAAGATGATTTCCGTGCTGAAGCAAGTCCCACGAGAGCAGATCAAACGGCTTGAATCTATTTACCTCAGAAAAAAAGGTTAAGAGGTGATCGATTACAAGTAATCAAAACGATAAGAGGCTTTGATAGTCTTCATCTCTCAAGTTACTTAAGATTTTATTCGTCTGATTTCACACGTAGTAATGAATAAAAACTCGTAGGCAAACAATTTACCTCGAATGAGGAACACTTTTTCTTTAATGGGATTGGTAGCTTATGGAACGATCTACCAGTTGGAGTGGTAAATCTTATATACGTTTAAGAATAGACTTTATGAATATTTCGCTTCAAATCTAGGTCTTACATTATCTGCACATCTTTAGTCACATTGATAATTTGAAGGTTACTCTCTCTGAATTATGTGTGTGCCTTCTAAACTTTAATGAACTAATCTGTGAGTTTCAAATATCTTCCACCATCACAACCATCCTCAAATGGATCCACTGGTCTGCTACTGTTTGTGTTCCTTTGTATATCTGCAAAACCTATTTCGTTTACATGACATCTACTACTGAATCACATCCCTCTTATTTCAAAGTTTAACTCTGTTTTGAGGGTAAACGTATCCATTTTCCTGCTCCTTTACTTCAGACATTGCAGAACCTTCCTCAACAATGAAACTAGATTATGGAAAATTACATTTTCCAGTTTATGTTGGTATACATATTGTTACTTTTCTATAGTTTCCATAACCACATCTTAATGTTGATACATTGTTTTTTACGTCTTCGTTTACTACGTTGTCAATTCCAGTTAGTTCATGAGCGTTTTCCCACTTGATGTAAGGTACACGATATTCTCAACTCCTATGCTACTATGTGTGAATAAAAGACAGAATTATTATGATATTATTAGCCCCTCTGATTCACGTGTGCTCAGTGAGATGCTGGTTTAGGAATCATGTATGTATGTGTATGTGTATGTGTGTGTTTGTGTTTGTGTGTGTGTGTGTGTGTGTGTGTGTGTGTGTGTGTGTGTGTGTGTGTGTGTGTGTGTGTGTGTGTGTGTGTGTGTCATTTTGTACTCTAAGGGGGAGGGAGTTCGACACTCGCAAGGCCCCACCTCTTGAAGTTTCTCTTTTATCACACAACCTCATAAAATCCACATCAATCATACGTTTCTCCAGTACATTTCTTTTTTCTCGTTTGCAACTCTAATACTATCAAAGTACTTCTTTACATCTTCTTTAACAAGTGTCTTGCTCAATTCCATGTTACGTCCTCTGGTTGTTCTATCACTCCATCTTTCGAAGAACTGTTCACTATCTTTATCATCAATATGGTTTGAAAACAGTTGTGAGCAGGTCACCCATCATTCTTCTCCCTTCCATGGCAAACATATTTAAGGCCTTTAGCCTTTCCGAGTCACCTTTTTCAATTCCAGTGCTACATTTACTGTCTGCTTCTGTATCTTCTCTATTAGGAGTTTGTGCTTTTCAGGTTTGATGACAAAACTTGAGAAGCACATTCTAGATTTCGCCTAAAGTAGATTGCAAAGAACCTGTTGAATATTTCAACTTCATTATCCCTATATTGAATATGCCAGGAAACAGTTTTGCCCCAAATACTATTCTCCTGAAGTGGGGCTGGTTAGTGACGAGTTTGACTTCCAAGTCTCTCTCATACAGAGAGTGCTGCAGCTCATTTCCTGCTAGCTTCCTACTGATGCCCTCTCTCCCAGTGACCCATCCCCATTACATTACAATTATTCATATTAGTTTAATCATCCATGTATAAGACCAACTTTGAAGTTTCCTTAGGTCCCTTTGTAAGCTGATGCAATTCCCACTCATTTTTCATTTCCCTCGTGATCTTTGCATCATCTTCAGACCGATCATTTAGGTAAGAGTCCATCCCTTCTGTTAACTCATTTACATAGATCAAGAAGGCTAATGGTCCCAGAACAGTACCTGCGACACTCCGCTAGGATCCTCAACCCATCTCTAGATGGCTCCTCTGATATACCTCGTTTGTTCTCGTCCATTAAGATAATCTCTCCATTGAAAGAATCCCTTCCTTTTCCGGTTTCGTTTCCTGTAGATCTGTATGACGCTTGCTTTTACCATTCCTTTGGCACTTTCCCTTTCCCCAGCGACATCTGAAACAATATTTGAAGGGATAGTCTGATGTATTTACATGTATCTCCAGCACGCATGGTGAAATTTCAAGACCATGACCCTTGTGGGGATGAAGTCCCTTTGGTATTCAATGTTTTTTTTGCAGATATCTCAGTGGTTTTTGAAACGTCCTTCTCATTCCTTGTGATTGGTGTTCAGGTCATGTGTTTTCCATTGTGAAAACGCTCTTGAACATATTTTTCAGTTCCTCACATCCTTATATCATCCCCTACAATTCTTCCTTCTAGATCCCTTAGTTTGATTAGCTGCTCTCCAAATCACTCCTGAATACATGGAAAGTTTTGAGTTTTCCCTTGACTTGTTCACAATATTCTTTTCAAAGTTTCTTTGTTCCATCTATCTTGTCCTAATATAGTCGTCCCTTTCTCTTACATCTGACAAATGCTGACTGCCTGGAGTGTATTTTATACTTTCTCCACTGCACATCTCGAGTTTGTTTGTTTTTGACAAATTCTGTTTAACTATTCTTTCATCTTTCTTCACAGTCGCTCTGTATTTGCGGATAGAAGTATTCATATTCCTATGACTTCGTCGTAAAATTCACAGCACCCACTATATGGAAATTACATTTTTTTCAGTTTCGAAGAGTATGTCTCCTCTTTAGTTCTTGTCTTACCTCAGAACTTTTAACACCCTCATTTACCACATAATGAAATTTAAGCATTACACGTCACTTTCTCAAATTTGCGTATCAAATTCTCAAAATTCATATTACTTTGTGAGGAGATGATGAATGGCGTCTAGGAAAACAGCTCACAAGCAAACGTAGTACTGTGTAGACCATACTGGTGATCAGATTGAAGAGAATGGTATTCTATATGGTTGGGAAGGTAAGAATTAGAGAAAGTTTCAAAGTCTTTGGAAATAGCAGAAGTGGGATGGAAGGGGCGATAGTTCCATGGATCAAAATGATCTCCTTTCATAGGGACTGGCTGTGCTAGGGCATGCCTCAAAGACGACGGAAAAGTTTATGTTTCAAAACAGAGACAAAATAGCTGAGCAAAGATCGGAACTACCTTAGACGTAGTCCGATTGAATTCGAGGAAGTATGCTATTTGGGATATATCCCTCGACCGCTTGAAACTTAGAAAGTACTCAAAAATATGGGAAATGTTATAGGTTCAGCAGGAGAAGGTAGCAGATGACTAGTATCGGAATTATCCACTGTAGAATAATAGAAAAGTGCGGTACCAACAAGAGTGGCTTTATCAGCTTGAGGGTTAGCTATTGATCGATTAGGTTGGTATAGACGAGGAAAGGGCGAATTGCAGAAGTTCTTTAAAATGATCCTGGTTAAGGATCAGATTTATCAGCATGATTCATTTTTGTGAATGAGATTAGAGTTTCTCAGCATGATACGCTGTCTTTGTTGTTAATGATATCAGAGGAGAAACAATCAAAATATGACTGGAAAGAGAATGATTTGAAGAGGGGACGAAGAACTCCTTCCCTGCCAAGATAATATCCGCTATACAGGCAGTACAGCTGCAGGCGTCTGGACCAGCGAAGTAATACGCGTTTCGTGGAAATTCAACAATAAGCTGCGCAGAAATAATCACTGAGTTGTCCCAATGTGTCAGAGTTTTTTTTTTTTTAATGAAAGAGCATAGAGGGGGCATTTCTGATAAGAAGTGATAAAGATAAGGTTATTTTCGAGTACCCTAAGCTGGCAGAAGCAATGTATGAACAAGGGAAGAGTTCAAAGGGGGAAAAGAAGATTGAATGTATTGTATTAGATGGTCTAAAGATTAGTATTCTGTGCTGGGTATTTATCAGTATGGTAGACATCGTTAAGCAGGACAAAGAAAGGGCCTTAATTCCACGGATATCATCCTTATTACATCTTCGTCAATCCTTGTGATGTTTATTGAAAACCCTGCATACAGAGTCTCATGATATGCATGTGAAGAGAGCAAGTTTTATGGCAGGAAGTAAAGTAAGTAGCCAAAGAGTTGTGCAAAGTAGAGAGAGAGAGAGAGAGAGAGAGAGAGAGAGAGAGAGAGAGAGAGAGAGAGAGAGAGAGAGAGAGAGAGAGAGAGAGTGGAAGTCAAAAAGGGGAGAGAGATTTTGAGCCAGATGGACTCAAAGTTGAGAGAATCAAGATTTAAGGAATAAGCAACAAGCGTTTTTACAGTAAAGTGAGCACAAAACTGCCCTATGAGCGGGAATTGTGATACTGACTGAGGTCGGAGACTTAATAGTCATGGCGATGTATACCGTCCTTACAAAGTTCGACTACCTTACTTGTAAAGGTGATGCAAAAGAAACCAGTGAATTTCATGTGAAAATTCAGTCTTTTATAATCATGGTTGTTACGTGATTGTCTCCAGGTTTTGTCTATTTGCAGAATGTTTCTAGCGTAGCTGCAGCACACTTGTATGGTAAACAGTGGATACTATCCCCAGGGGATGGTGGTGTTGCTGGGGGCCGGACACCTGACGGCTCTAGCTACCTTCTGCTTGGAACTTTACCTGCCTAAACTTGCTCATCCCGGAGCCTCATGAACATTACCGTGC
>NC_092237.1:31348998-31393998 GCF_036320965.1 Panulirus ornatus
CTTCTCTTTCACTAATACCCTTACTTCTTCATCCCACCACTCACTACCCTTTCTAATCAACCCACCTCCCACTCATCTCATGCCACAAGCATCTTTTGCGCAATCCATCACTGATTCCCTAAATACATCCCATTCCTCCCCCACTCCCCTTGCTTCCATTGTTCTCACCTTTTTCCATTCTGTACTCAGTCTCTCCTGGTACTTCCTCACACAGGTCTCCTTCTCAAGCTCACTTACTCTCACCACCCTCTTCACCCCCAACATTCACTCTTCTTTTCTGAAAACCCATACAAATCTTCACCTTAGCCTCCACAAGATAATGATCAGACATCCCTCCAGTTGCACCTCTCAGCACATTAACATCCAAAAGTCTCTTTTTCGCACGCCTGTCAATTAACACGTAATCCAATGACGCTCTCTGGCCATCTCTCCTACTTATATAAGTATACTTATGTATATCTCGCTTTTTAAACCAGGTATTCCCAATCATCAGTCCTTTTTCAGCACATAAATCTACAAGCTCTTCACCATTTCCATTTACAACACTGAACACCCCATGTATACCAATTATTCCCTCAACTGCCACATTACTCACCTTTGCATTCAAATCACCCATCACTATAACCCGGTCTCGTGCATCAAAACCACTAACACACTCATTCAGCTGCTCCCAAAACACTTGCCTCTCTTGATCTTTCTTCTCATGCCCAGGTGCATATGCACCAATAATCACCCACCTCTCTCCATCAATTTTCAGTTTTACCCATATTAATCGAGAATTTACTTTCTTGCACTCTATCACATACTCCCACAACTCCTGTTTCAGGAGTATTGCTACTCCTTCCCTTGCTCTTGTCCTCTCACTAACCCCTGACTTTACTCCCCAGACATTCCCAAACCTCTCTTCCCCTTTACCCTATACCCTTACAGAGGTATAAGTTTGTTGAGTATTCCTGGTAAATTATATGGGAGGGTATTGATTGAGAGGGTGAAGGCATGTACAGAGCATCAGATTGGGGAAGAGCAGTGGGGTTTCAGAAGTGGTAGAGGATGTGTGGATCAGGTGTTTGCTTTGAAGAATGTATGTGAGAAATACTTAGAAAAGCAAATGGATTTGTATGTAGCATTTATGGATCTGGAGAAGGCATATGATAGAGTTGATAGAGATGCTCTGTGGAAGGTATTAAGAATATATGGTGTGGGAGGAAAGTTGTTAGAAGCAGTGAAAAGTTTTTATCGAGGATGTAAGGCATGTGTACGTGTAGGAAGAGAGGAAAGTGATTGGTTCTCAGTGAATGTAGGTTTGCGGCAGGGGTGTGTGATGTCTCCATGGTTGTTTAAATTGTTTATGGATGGGGTTGTTAGGGAGGTAAATGCAAGAGTTTTGGAAAGAGGGGCAAGTATGAAGTCTGTTCGGGATGAGAGAGCTTGGGAAGTGAGTCAGTTGTTGTTCGCTGATGATACAGCGCTGGTGGCTGATTCATGTGAGAAACTGCAGAAGCTGGTGACTGAGTTTGGAAAAGTGTGTGGAAGAAGAAAGTTAAGAGTAAATGTGAATAAGAGCAAGGTTATTAGGTACAGTAGGCTTGAGGGTCAAGTCAATTGGGAGGTGGGTTTGAATGGAGAAAAACTGGAGGAAGTGAAGTGTTTTAGATATCTGGGAGTGGATCTGGCAGCGGATGGAACCATGGAAGCGGAAGTGGATCATAGGGTGGGGGAGGGGGCGAAAATTCTGGGGGCCTTGAAGAATGTGTGGAAGTCGAGAACATTATCTCGGAAAGCAAAAATGGGTATGTTTGAAGAAGTAGTCGTTCCAACAATGTTGTATGGTTGCGAGGCGTGGGCTATGGATAGAGTTGTGCGCAGGAGGATGGATGTGCTGGAAATGAGATGTTTGAGGACAATGTGTGGTGTGAGGTGGTTTGATCGAGTGAGTAACGTAAGGGTAAGAGAGATGTGTGGAAATAAAAAGAGCGTGGTTGAGAGAGTAGAAGAGGGTGTTTTGAAGTGGTTTGAGCACATGGAGATAATGAGTGAGGAAAGATTGACCAAGAGGATATATGTGTCGAGGTGGAGGGAACGAGGAGAAGAGGGACACCAAATTGGAGGTGGAAAGATGGAGTGAAAAAGATTTTGTGTGATCGGGGCCTGAACATGCAGGAGGGTGAAAGGAGGGCAAGGAATAGAGTGAATTGGACCGATATGGTATACCGGGGTTGACGTGCTGTCAGTGGATTGAATCAAGGCATGTGAAGCGTCTGGGGTAAAACATGGAAAGCTGTGTAGGTATGTATATTTGCGTGTGTGGACGTATGTATATACATGTGTATGGGGGGGGGGTTGGGCCATTTCTTTCGTCTGTTTCCTTGCGCTACCTCGCAAACGCGGGACACAGCGACAAAGTAAAAAAAAGAAAAAAAAATTATTATTATTATTTTTTTTTTTTTTTTTTTTGCTTTGTCGCTGTCTCCCGCGTTTGCGAGGTAGCGCAAGGAAACAAACGAAAGAAATGGCCCAACCCACCCCCATACACATGTATATACATACGTCCACACACGGAAATATACATACCTACACAGCTTTCCATGGTTTACCCCAGACGCTTCACATGACTTGATTCAATCCACTGACAGCACGTCAACCCCGGTATACCACATCGCTCCAGTTCACTCTATTCCTTGCCCTCCTTTCACCCTCCTGCATGTTCAGGCCCCGATCACACAAAATCTTTTTCACTCCATCTTTCCACCTCCAATTTGTTCTCCCTCTTCTCCTCGTTCCCTCCACCTCCGACACATATATCCTCTTGGTCAATCTTTCCTCACTCATTCTCTCCATGTGACCAAACCATTTCAAAACACCCTCTTCTGCTCTCTCAACCAGGCTCTTTTTATTTCCACACATCTCTCTTACCCTTACGTTACTTACTCGATCAAACCACCTCACACCACACATTGTCCTCAAACATCTCATTTCCAGCAAATCCATCCTCCTGCGCACAACTCTATCCATAGTCCACGCCTCGCAACCATACAACATTGTTGGAACCACTATTCCTTCAAACATACCCATTTTTGCTTTCCGAGATAATGTTCTCCACTTCCACACATTCTTCAAGGCTCCCAGAATTTTCGCCCCCTCCCCCACCCTATGATCCACTTCCGCTTCCATGTTTCCATCCGCTGCCAGATCCACTCCCATATATCTAAAACACTTTACTTCCTCCAGTTTTTCTCCATTCAAACTCACCTCACAATTGACTTGACCCTCAAACCTACTGTACCTAATAACCTTGCTCTTATTCACATTTACTCTTAGCTTTCTTCTTTCACACACTTTACCAAACTCAGTCACCAGCTTCTACAGTTTCTCACATGAATCAGCCACCAGCGCTGTATCATCAGCGAACAACAACTGACTCACTTCCCAAGCTCTCTCATCCACAACAGACTTCATACTTGCCCCTCTTTCCAAAACTCTTGCATTCATCTCCCTAACAACCCCATCCATAAACAAATTAAACAACCATGGAGACATCACACACCCCTGCCGCAAACCTACATTCAATGAGAACCAATCACTTTCCTCTCTTCCTACACGTACACATGCCTTACATCCTCGATAAAAACTTTTCACTGCTTCTAACAACTTGCCTCCCACACCATATATTCTTAATACCTTCCACAGAGCATCTCTATTAACTCTATCATATGCCTTCTCCAGATCCATAAATGCTACATACAAATCCATTTGCTTTTCTAAGTATTTCTCACATACATTCTTCAAAGCAAACACCTGATCCACACATCCTCTACCACTTCTGAAACCACACTGCTCTTCCCCAATATGATGCTCTGTACATGCCTTCACCCTCTCGATCAATACCCTCCCATATAATTTGCCAGGAATACTCAACAAACTTATACCTCTGTAATTGTTATTATTATTATAATTATTAATATCATTATCATCATTATTATTCTGATTATTATTATTATTATTATTATTATTATTATTATTATTATTATTATTATTATTATTATTATTATTATTATTATTATCATTATTATTATTATTATTATTATTATTATTATTATTATTATTATTATTATTATTATTATTATTATTATTATCATTATTATTATCATTATCATTATTATTATTATTATTATTATTATTATTATTATTATTATTATTATTATTATTATTATTATTATTATTTCTATTATTATTATTGTTATCATTATCATTATTATTATTATTATTATTATTATTATTATTATTATTATTATTATTATTATTATTATTATTATCATTATTATTATTATTATCTATTCTATTCTATCTATTATACTTTGTCGCGCTCTCCCGCGTTTGCGAGGTAGCGCAAGGAAACAGACGAAAGAAATGGCCCAATCCTCCCCCATACACATGTATATACATACGTCCACACACGCAAATATACATACCTACACAGCTTTCCATGGTTTACCCCAGACGCTTCACATGCCTTGATTCAATCCACTGACAGCACGTCATCCCCGGTATAACACATCGCTCCAATTCACTCTATTCCTTGCCCTCCTTTCACCCTCCTGCATGTTCAGGCCCCGATCACACAAAATCTTTTTCACTCCATCTTTCCACCTCCAATTTGGTCCCCCTCATCTCCTTGTTCCCTCCACCTCCGACACATATATCCTCTTGGTCAATCTTTCCTCACTCATCCTCTCCATGTGCCCAAACCACTTCAAAACACCCTCTTCTGCTCTCTCAACCACGCTCTTTTTATTTCCACACATCTCTCTTACCCTTACGTTACTCACTCGATCAAACCACCTCACACCACACATTGTCCTCAAACATCTCATTTCCAGCACATCCATCCTCCTGCGCACAACTCTATCCATAGCCCACGCCTCGCAACCATACAACATTGTTGGAACCACTATTCCTTTAAACATACCCATTTTTGCTTTCCGAGATAATGTTCTCGACTTCCACACATTCTTCAAGGCCCCCAGAATTTTCGCCCCCTCCCCCACCCTATGATCCACTTCCGCTTCCATGGTTCCATCCGCTGCCAGATCCACTCCCAGATATCTAAAACACTTCACTTCCTCCAGTTTTTCTCCATTCAAACTCACCTCCTAATTGACTTGACCCTCAACCCTACTGTACCTAATAACCTTGCTCTTATTCACATTTACTCTTAACTTTCTTCTTCCACACACTTTACCAAACTCAGTCACCAGCTTCTGCAGTTTCTCACATGAATCAGCCACCAGCGCTGTATCATCAGCGAACAACAACTGACTCACTTCCCAAGCTCTCTCATCCCCAACAGACTTCATACTTGCCCCTCTTTCCAAAACTCTTGCATTTACCTACCTAACAACCCCATCCATAAACAAATTAAACAACTATGTAGACATCACACACCCCTGCCGCAAACCTACATTCACTGAGAACCAATCACTTTCCTCTCTTCCTACACGTACACATGCCTTACATCCTCGATAAAAACTTTTCACTGCTTCTAACAACTTTCCTCCCACACCATATATTCTTAATACCTTCCACAGAGCATCTCTATCAACTCTATCATTTGCCTTCTCCAGATCCATAAATGCTACATACAAATCCATTTGCTTTTCTAAGTATTTCTCACATACATTCTTCAAAGCAAACACCTGATCCACACATCCTCTACCATCCTCTATTATTATTATCATTATTATTATTATTATTATTATTATTATTATTATTATTATTATTATTATTATTATTATTATTATTGTTATTATTGCTATTATTATTATCATTATTATTATTATTATTATTATTATTATTATTATTATTATTATTATTATTATTATTATTAATATTAATATTATCATTATTATTATTATCATTATTATTTATCATCATTATTATTATTACTGTCATTATTATTATTATTTTTTTTTTTTTTTTTTTTTTCTTTTTATACTTTGTCGCTGTCTCCCGCGTTTGCGAGGTAGCGCAAGGAAACAGACGAAAGAAATGGCCCAACCCCCCCCCCCCCCGCCATACACATGTACATACACACGTCCACACACGCAAATATACATACCTACACAGCTTTCCATGGTTTACCCCAGACGCTTCACATGCCTTGCTTCAATCCACTGACAGCACGTCAACCCCTGTATACCACATGACTCCAATTCACTCTATTTCTTGCCCTCCTTTCACCCTCCTGCATGTTCAGGCCCCGATCACACAAAATCTTTTTCACTCCATCTTTCCACCTCCAATTTGGTCTCCCTCTTCTCCTCGTTCCCTCCACCTCCGACACATATATCCTCTTGGTCAATCTCTCCTCACTCATTCTGTCCATGTGCCCAAACCATTTCAAAACACCCTCTTCTGCTCTCTCAACCACGCTCTTTTTATTTCCACACATCTCTCTTACCCTTACGTTACTTACTCGATCAAACCACCTCACACCACACATTGTCCTCAAACATCTCATTTCCAGCACATCCATCCTCCTGCGCACATCTCTATCCATAGCCCACGCCTCGCAACCATACAACATTGTTGGAACCACTATTCCCTCAAACATACCCATTTTTGCTTTCCGAGATAATGTTCTCGACTTCCACACATTTTTCAAGGCTCCCAGAATTTTCGCCCCCTCCCCCACCCTATGATCCACTTCCGCTTCCATGGTTCCATCCGCTGACAGATCCACTCCCAGATATCTAAAACACTTCACTTCCTCCAGTTTTTCTCCATTCAAACTCACCTCCCAATTGACTTGACCCTCACCCCTACTGTACCTAATAACCTTGCTCTTATTCACATTTACTCTCAACTTTCTTCTTCCACACACTTTACCAAACTCAGTCACCAGCTTCTGCAGTTTCTCACATGAATCAGCCACCAGCGCTGTATCATCAGCGAACAACAACTGACTCACTTCCCAAGCTCTCTCATCCCCAACAGACTTCATACTTGCCCCTCTTTCCAGGACTCTCGCATTTACCTCCCTTACAACCCCATCCATAAACAAATTAAACAACCATGGAGACATCACACACCCCTGCCGCAAACCTACATTCACTGAGAACCAATCACTTTCCTCTCTTCCTACACGTACACATGCCTTACATCCTCAATAAAAACTTTTCACTGCTTCTAACAACTTGCCTCCCACACCATATATTCTTAATACCTTCCACAGAGCATCTCTATCAACTCTATCATATGCCTTCTCCAGATCCATAAATGCTACATACAAATCCATTTGCTTTTCTAAGTATTTCTCACATACATTCTTCAAAGCAAACACCTGATCCACACATCCTCTACCACTTCTGAAACCGCACTGCTCTTCCCCAATCTGATGCTCTGTACATGCCTTCACCCTCTCAATCAATACCCTCCCATATAATTTACCAGGAATACTCAACAAACTTATACCTCTGTAATTTGAGCACTCACTCTTATCCCCTTTGCCTTTGTACAATGGCACTATGCACGCATTCCGCCAATCCTCAGGCACCTCACCATGAGTCATACATACATTAAATAACCTTACCAACCAGTCAACAATACAGTCACCCCCCTTTCTTAATAAATTCCACTGCAATACCATCCAAACCTGCTGCCTTGCCGGCTTTCATCTTCCGCAAAGCTTTTACTACCTCTTCTCTTTTTACCAAATCATTTTCCCTAACCCTCTCACTTTGCACACCACCTCGACCAAAACACCCTATATCTGCCACTCTGTCATCAGACACATTCAACAAACCTTCAAAATACTCATTCCATCTCCTTCTCACATCACCGCTACTTGTTATCACCTCCCCATTTACGCCCTTCACTGAAGTTCCCATTTGCTCCCTTGTCTTACGCACCCTATTTACCTCCTTCCAGAACATCTTTTTATTCTCCCTAAAATTTACTGATAGTCTCTCACCCCAACTCTCATTTGCCCTTTTTTTCACCTCTTGCACCTTTCTCTTGACCTCCTGTCTCTTTCTTTTATTATTATTATTATCATTATTATTATTATTATTATTATTATTATTATTATTATTATTATTATTATTATTATTATTAATGTTATTATTGTTATAATTAGTGTTATTATTATCATTATTATTATTATTATTATTGTTATCATTATTATTATTATTATTATTATTATTATTATTATTATTATTATTATTATTATTATTATTATTATTATTATTATTATCATTATTATTATTATCATTATTACTATTATTATTATTATTATTATTATTATTATTATTATTATTATTATCATTATTATTATTATTATTAACATTATTATTATTATTATTATTATTATTATTATCATTATTAATATTATTATTATTATTATTATTATTATCATTATCATTATTATTATCATTATTATTACTATCATTATTATTATTATTATTTTTTTTTTTTCTTTTTTTTTTTTTTTATACTTTGTCGCTGTCTCCCGCGTTTGCGAGGTAGCGCAAGGAAACAGACGAAAGAAATGGCCCAACCCCCCCCCCCATACACATGTACATACACACGTCCACACACGCAAATATACATAAAAACACAGCTTTCCATGGTTTACCCCAGACGCTTCACATGCCTTGATTCAATCCACTGACAGCACGTCAACCCCTGTATACCACATCGCTCCAATTCACTCTATTCCTTGCCCTCCTTTCACCCTCCTGCATGTTCAGGCCCCGATCACACAAAATCTTTTTCACTCCATCTTTCCACCTCCAATTTGGTCTCCCTCTTCTCCTCGTTCCCTCCACCTCCGACACATATATCCTCTTGGTCAATCTTTCCTTACTCATTCTCTCCATGTGCCCAAACCATTTCAAAACACCCTCTTCTGCTCTCTCAACCACGCTCTTTTTATTTCCACACATTATTATTATTATTATTATTATTATTATTATTATTATTATTATTATTATTATTATTATTATTATTATTATTATTATTTTTATCATTATTATTATCATTATTATTATTATTATTATTATTATTATTATTATTATTATTATTATTATTATTATTATTATTATTATTATTATTTTTATCATTATTATTATTATCATTATTATTATTATTATTATTATTATTATTATTATTATTATTATTATTATTATTATTATTATTATCATTATTATTTTTATCATTATTATTATTATTATTATTATTGCTATTATTATTATCATTATTACTATAAATATCATTATTATATTATTATTATTATTAGCATTATAATTATTATTATTAGCATTATCATTATTATCATTATTATCATTATTATTATCATTACCATTATTATTATTATTTTTATCATTATAATTATTATTATTATTATTATTATTATTATTATTATTATTATTATTATTATTATTATTATTATTATTATTATTATTATTATTATTTTTATCATTATTATTATTATTATTATTATTATTATTATTATTATTATTATTATTATTATTATTATTATTATTATTTTTATCATTATTATTATTATTATTATTATTATTATTATTATTATTATTATTATTATTATTATTATTATTTTTATCATTATTATTATTATTATTATTATTATTATTATTATTATTATTATTATCATTATTAATGATAACAGACTGGTTTGGGAATGTCTTGGGAGTAAAGTGTGGGGTTAGTGAGAAGTCAAGAGGCAGGGAAGGAGTAGTACTATTCCTGAAACTGGAATGGTAGGAATATGTGATAGAGTGTAAGAAAGTAAACTCTAGATTGATATGGATAAACCTGAAAGTGGATGGCGAGAGGTCGGTAATTATTAGTGCATATGCATCGGGGTATGAGAAGAAAGATCCTGAGTGCATTGGGAGCAGCTGAGAAGGTGTGTTAGTTGTTTTGATGCAAGAGATTGGGTTATATTGATGGGTAATTTAAATGCAAAGGTGAGTGATGAGGCAGTTGAGGGAATAATTGGTATACATGGGGTGTTTAGTGTTGTAAATGGAAATGTTGAAGAGCTTGCAGATTTATGTGCTGGAAAAAGACTGCTGATTGGGAATACCTGGATTAAATAGAGATATACATAAGTATACGTATGTAAGTAGGAGAGATGGTCAAAGAAAGTTATTGGATTACATGTCAATTGAGAGGCGCGCGAAAGAGAGACTTTTGAATGTTATTGTGCTGAGAGGTGCAACTGGAAGGATGTCTACTCATTATCTTGTGGAGGCGAAGGTGAAGATTTGTAGAGGTTTTCAGAAAAGAAGAGAGAATGTTGGGGTGTAAAGAGTGGTGAAAGTAAGTGAGCTTGGGAAGGAGACTTGTGGGATGTACCAGGAGAGACTGAGTACAGAATGGAAAATGGTGAGAACAAAGGAGGTAAGGGCAGTGGGGGAGGAATGGGATGTATTTAGGGAAGCAGTGATTTCTTGCGCAAAGGATGCCAGTGGCATGAGAAGCGTGGGGGGCGGGCAGATTAGAAAAGGTAGTGAGTGGTGGGATGAAGAAGTAAGATTATTATTGAAAAAGAAGAGAGAGGCATTTGGACGATTTTTGCGGGGAAATAATGCAAATAACTGGAAGATGTATAAAAGAAAGAGACAGGAGTTCAAGAGAAAGTGCAAGAGGTGAAAAAGACTGCATATGACAGTTGGGGTGGGAGAGAATCATTAAATTTTAGGGAGAAAAAAAAAATGTTTTGGAAGGAGGTAAATAAAGTGCGTAAGACTAGGGAACAAATCGGAACTTCAGTGAAGGGGGCTAATGGGACGGTGATAACAAGTAGTGGTTATGTGAGAAGGAGATGGATCGAGTCTTTTGAAGGTTTGTTGAATGCGTTTGATGATAGAGTGGCAGATATAGGGTGTTTTGGTCGAGGTGGTGGGCAAATTGAGAGTGTTAGGGAAAATGGTTTTGTAAACAGAGAAGAGGTAGTAAAGTCTTTGCGGAAGATGAAAGCCGGCAAGGCAGAGGGTTTGGATGGTATTGTAGTGGAATTTATTAAAAAAGGAGTGACTGTATTGTTGACTGGTTGATAAGGTTATTTAATGTATATATGACACATGGTGAGGTACCTGAGTATTGGCGGAATGCTTGCACAAAGGCAAAGGGGATAAGAGTGAGTGCTCGAATTACAGAGATGTAAGTTTGTTGAACATTCCTGGGAAGTTATATGGGAGGGTATTGAATGGAAAGGGTGAATGAATGTACAGAGCATTAGATTTGGGAAGAGTAGTGTTGGTTTCAGAAGTGTTTGAGGATGTGTGGATCTGGAGTTTCCTTTGAAGAATGTACGTGAAAGATACTTAGAAAAGGTAATGGATTTCTTTGTAGCATTTATGGATCTGGAGCAGGCATATGATAGAGTTGATAGAGTTGCTCTGTGGAAGGTATCAAGAAATTATGGTGTGGGAGGCAAGTTGTTAGAAGCAGTGAAAAGTTTTTATCGAGGAGGTAAGGCATGTGAACGTGTAGGAAGAGAGGAAAGTAATTGGTTCACAGTGAACATAGGTTTGCGGGAGGGGTGTGTGATGTCTCCATGGTTGTTTGCTTTGTTTATGGATGGGGTTGTTAGGGAGGTGAATGCAAGAGTTTTGGAAAGAGGGGCAAGTGTGAAGTCTGTTGTAGATGAAAGAACTTGGGAAGTGAATCAGTTGTCGTTCGCTGATGATACAGCGTTGGTGGCTGATTCGTGTGAGAAACTGCAGAAGCTGGTGACAGAGTTTGGTAAAGTGTCTAAAAGAAGAAAGCTGAGAGTAAATTTGAATAAGAGCAAGGTTATTAGGTAAAGTAGGGTTGAGGGACAAGTCAATTTGGTGGTGAGTTTCACTGGAGTAAAACTGGTGGAAATAAAGTGTTTTAGATATATGGGAATGGATTTGGCAGCGGATGGAACCATGGAAACGGAAGTGAGTCATAGGGTTGAGGGAGGGGGCGAAAGTTCGGGAAGCGTTCAAGAATGTTTTCACGTGAAAGTCAAGAATGAAAGTCGAAAACATTATTTCAGAAAGCAAATATGGGTGTGTTTGAAGGAATAGTGGTTACAGCAATACAATATGTTTGCGAGGCGTGGGCTATAGATAGAGTTGTGTGCAGGAGGGTGGATGTGCTTAAAATGAGATGTTTGAGGACAATATGTGGTGTGAGGTGGTTTGATCGAGTAAGTTATGTAAGGGTAAAAGAGATGTGTGGTAATAAAAAGAGCGTTGTTGAGAGAGCAGAAGAGGGTGTTTTTAAATGGTTTGGTCACATGGAGAGAATGGGAGAGGAAAGATTGACCAAGAGGAAATATGTGTCAGAGGTGGAGGGAACGAGGAGAAGTGGAAGTGGAGGAAGAAAGATGGATTGAAAAAGATTTTGAGTGATCGGGGACTGAGCATACAGGAGGATGAAATGCCTGCAAGGTATAGTGTGAATTGGAACGATGTAATATAACGGGGTCGAGGTGCTGTCAATGGATTGAACCAGGACATGTGAAGCTTCTGGGCTAAACCATGGAAAGTTCTGTGGGGCCTGGATGTGGAAAGGGAGCTGTTGTTTCGGGCATTATTACGTGACAGCTAGAGACTGAGTGTGAACGAATGGGGCCTTTGTTGTCTTTTCCTAGCGCTACCTCGCACATATGAGGGGGGAGGGGGATGTTATTCCATGTGTGGCGAGGTGGCGATGGGAATGAATAAAGGCAGTGTGAATTGTGTGCATGTGTATATATAAATGTCTCTGTGTGTGTATATATATGTGTACATTGAGATGTATGGGTATGTATATTTGCGTGTGTGGACGAGCATGTATATACATGTGTGTGGGGGAGGGTTGGGCCATTTCTTTCGTCTGTTTCCTTGCGCTACCTCGGAAACGCGGGAGACAGCGACAAAGCAAAGTAAATAAATAATATATATATATATATATATATATATATATATATATATATATATATATATATATATATATATATATATATATATGTATATATATATATATATATATATATATATATATATATATATATACATATATATATATATATATATATATATATATATATATATATATATATATATATATATATATATATATATATATACATATATATATATGTATATATATATATGTATATATCTATATATATACATATAAATATACAAATGAGAGTTGGGGTGAGAGAGTATCATTAAATTTAAGGGAGAATAAAAAGATGTTCTGGAAGGAGGTAAATAAAATGCGTAAGACAAGGGAGCAAATGGGAACTTCAGTGAAGGGCGCAAATGGGGAGGTGATAACAAGTAGTGGTGATGTGAGAAAGAGATGGAGTGAGTATTTTGAAGGTATGTTGAATGTGTTTGATGATAGAGTGGCAGATATAGTGTGTTTTGGTCGAGGTGGTGTGCAAAGTGAGAGGGTTAGGGAAAATGATTTGGTAAACAGAGAAGAGGTAGTAAAAGCTTTGCGGAAGATAAAAGCCGGCAAGGCAGCAGGTTCGGATGCTATTGCAGTGGAATTTATTAAAAAAGGGGGTGACTGTATTGTTGACTGGTTGATAAGGTTATTTAATGTATGTATGACTCATGGTGAGGTGCCTGAGGATTGGCGGAATGCTTGCATAGTGCCATTGTACAAAGGCAAAGGGGATAAGAGTGAGTGCTCAAATTACAGAGGTATAAGTTTGTTGAGTATTCCTGGTAAATTATATGGGAGGGTATTGATTGAGAGGGTGAAGGCATGTACAGAGCATCAGATTGGGGAAGAGCAGTGTGGTTTCAGAAGTGGTAGAGGATGTGTGGATCAGTAGGTTGCTTTGAAGAATGTATGTGAGAAATACTTAGAAAAGCAAATGGATTTGTATGTAGCATTTATGGATCTGGAGAAGGCATATGATAGAGTTGATAGAGATGCTCTGTGGAAGGTATTAAGAATATATGGTGTGGGAGGCAAGTTGTTAGAAGCAGTGAAAAGTTTTTATCGAGGATGTAGGGCATGTGTACATGTAGGAAGAGAGGAAAGTGATTGGTTCTCAGTGAATGTAGGTTTGCGGCAGGGGTGTGTGATGTCTCCATGGTTGTTTAATTTGTTTATGGATGGGGTTGTTAGGGAGGTGAATGCAAGAGTTTTGGAAAGAGGGGCAAGTATGAAGTCTGTTGGGGATGAGAGAGCTTGGGAAGTGAGTCAGTTGTTGTTCGCTGATGATACAGCGCTGGTGGCTGATTCATATGACAAACTGCAGAAGCTGGTGACTGAGTTTGGTAAATTGTGTGAAAGTAGAAAGTTAAGAGTAAATGTGAATAAAAGCAAGGTTATTAGGTACAGTAGGGTTGAGGGTCAAGTCAATTGGGAGGTGAGTTTGAATGGAGAAAAACCGGAGGAAGTGAAGTGTTTTAGATATCTGGGAGTGGATCTGGCAGCGGATGGAACCATGGAAGCGGAAGTGGATCATAGGTTGGGGGAGGGGGCGAAAATTCTGGGAGCCTTGAAGAATGTGTGGAAGTCGAGAACATTATCTCGGAAAGCAAAAATGGGTATGTTTGAAGGAATAGTGGTTCCAACAATGTTGTATGGTTGCGAGGCGTGGGCTATGAATAGAGTTGTGCGCAGGAGGATGGATGTGCTGGAAATGAGACGTTTGAGGACAGTGTGTGGTATGAGGTGGTTTGATCGAGTAAGTAAAGTAAGGGTAAGAGAGATGTGTGGAAATAAAAAGAGCGTGGTTGAGAGAGCAGAAGAGGGTGTATTGAAATGGTTTGGGCACATGGAGAGAATGAGTGAGGAAAGATTGACCAAGAGGATATATGTGTCGGAGGTGGAGGGAACGAGAAGAAGAGGGAGACCAAATTGGAGGTGGAAAGATGGAGTGAAAAAGATTTTGTGTGATCGGGGCCTGAACATGCAGGAGGGTGAAAGGAGGGCAAGGAATAGAGTGAATTGGAGCGATGTGGTATACCGGGGAAGACGTGCTGTCAGTGGATTGAATCAAGGCATGTGAAGCTTCTGGGGTAAACCATGGAAAGCTGTGTAGGTATGTATATTTGCGTGTGTGGACGTATGTATATACATCTGTATAGGGGTTGGTTGGGCCATTTCTTTCGTCTGTTTCCTTGCGCTACCTCGCAAACGCGGGAGACAGCGACAAAGCAAAAAAAAAAAAAAAAAAAAAATATATATATATATATATATATATATATATATATATATATATATATATATATATATATATATATATATATATATATATATATATATATATATATATATATATATACATATATATATATATATATATATATATATATATATATATATATATATATATATATATATATATATATATATATATATATGCGTTGACAGGTAAAAGTATGTACATGTGCGTTTGTTCACGTGTATGTATATGCATATGTATGTGGGTGGGTTGGGCCATTCTTCCTTCTGTTTACTTGCGCTACCTCGCTAACGCGGAAGAAAGCGACAAAGTATAATAGTAATATATAAAGTATAATAGTAATATAGTATATATATATATATATATATATATATATATATATATATATATATATACATGGGGTGTTCAGTGCTGTAAATGAAAATGGTGAAGAGCTTGTAGATTTATGTGCTGAAAAAGGACTGGTGATTGGTAATACATGGCTTAAAAAGCGAGATATACATAAGTATACGTATGTAAGTAGGAGAGATGGCCAGAGAGAGTTATTGGATTACGTGCTAATTGACAGGCGCGCGAAAGAGAGACTTTTGGATATTAATGTGCTGAGAGGTGCAACTGGAAGGATGTCTGATCATTATCTTGTGGAGGATAAGGTGAAGATATGTATGGGTTTTCAGAAAAGAAGAGTGAATGTTGGGGTGAAGAGGGTTGTGAGAGTAAGTGAGCTTGAGAAGGAGACTTGTGTGAGGAAGTACCAGGAGAGACTGAGTACAGAATGGAAAAAGGTGAGAACAATGGAAGTAAGGGGAGTGGGGGAGGAATGGGATGTATTTAGGGAATCAGTGATGGCTTGCGCAAAAGATGTTTGTGGCATGAGAAGAGTGGGAGGTGGGTTGGTTAGAAAGGGTAGTGAGTGGTGGGATGAAGAAGTAAGATTATTAGTGAAAGAGAAGAGAGAGGCATTTGGACGATTTTTGCAGGGAAAAAATGCAATTGAGTGGGAGATGTATAAAAGAAAGAGACAGGAGGTCAAGAGAATCGTGCAAGAGGTGAAAAAGAGGGCAAATGAGAGTTGGGGTGAGAGAGTGTCATTAAATTTTAGGGAGAATAAAAAGATGTTCTGGAAGGAGGTAAATAAAGTGCGTAAGACAAGGGAGCAAATGGGAACTTCAGTGAAGGTCGCAAATGTTGAGGTGATAACAAGTAGTGGTGATGTGAGAAGGAGATGGAGTGAGTATTTTGAAGGTTTGTTGAATGTGTTTGATGATAGAGTGGCAGATATAGGGTGTTTTGGTCGAGGTGGTGTGCAAAGTGAGAGGGTTAGGGAAAATGATTTGGTAAACAGAGAAGAGGTAGTAAAAGCTTTGCGGAAGATGAGAGCCAGCAAGGCAGGAGGTTTGGATGGTATTGCATTGGAATTTATTAAAAAAAGGGGTGACTGTATTATTGAATGGTTGGTAAGGTTATTTAATGTATTTATGAATCATGGTGAGGTGCCTGAGGATTGGCGGAATGCGTGCATAGTTCCATTGTACAAAGGCAAAGGGGATAAGAGTGAGTGCTCAAATTACAGAGGTATAAGTTTGTTGAGTATTCCTGGTAACTTATATGGGAGGGTATTGATTGAGAGGGTGAAGGCATGTACAGAGCATCAGATTGGGGAAGAGCTGTGTGGTTTCAGAAGTGGTAGAGGATGTGTGGATCAGGTGTTTGCTTTGAAGAATGTATGTGAGAAATACTTAGAAAAGCAAATGGATTTGTATGTAGCATTTATGGATCTGGAGAAGGCATATGATAGAGTTGATAGAGATGCTCTGTGGAAGGTATTAAGAATATATGGTGTGGGAGTCAAGTTGATAGAAGCAGTGAAAAGTTTTTATCGAGGATGTAAGGCATGTGTACGTGTAGGAAGAGCGGAAAGTGATTAGTTCTCAGTGAATGTAGATTTACGGCAGGGGTGTGTGATGTGTCCATGGTTGTTTAATTTGTTTATGGATGGGGTTGTTATGGAGGTGAATGCAAGAGTTTTGGGAAGAGGGGCAAGTATGAATCCTGTTGGGGATGAGAGAGCTTGGGAAGTGAGTCAGTTGTTGCTCGCTGATGATACAGCGCTGGTGGCTGATTTATGTGAGAAACTGGAGAAGCTGGTGACTGAGTTAGGTAAAGTGTGTGAAAGAAGAAAGTTAAGAGTAGATGTGAATAAGAGCAAGGTAATTAGGTACAGTAGGGTTGAGGGTCAAGTCAATTGGGAGTTAAGTTTGAATGGATAAAAACTGGAGGAAGTAAAGTGTTTTAGATATCTGGGAGTGGATCTGGCAGCGGATGGAACCATGGAAGCGGAAGTGGATCATAGGGTGGGGGAGGGTACGATAATCCTGGGAGCCTTGAAGAATGTGTGGAAGTCGAGAACATTATCTTGGAAAGCAAAAATTGGTATGTTTGAAGGAATAGTGGTTCCAACAATGTTGTATGGTTGCGAGGCGTAGGCTATGGATAGAGTTGTGCGCAGGAGGATGGATGTGCTGGAAATGAGATGTTTGAGGACAATGTGTGGTGTGAGGTGTTTTGATCGAGTAAGCAACGTAAGGGTAAGAGAGATGTGTGGAAATAAAAAGAGCGTTGTTGAGAGAGCAGAAGAGGGTGTTCTGAAATGGTTTGGGCACATGGAGAGAATGAGTGAGGAAAGATTGTCCAAGAGGATATATGTGTCGGAGGTGGAGGGAACGAGGAGAAGAGGGAGACCAAATTGGAGGTGGAAAGATGGAGTGAAAAATATTTTGTGTGATCGCGGCCTGAACATGCAGGAGGGTGAAAGGAGGCCAAGGAATAGAGTGAATTGGATCGATGTGGTATACCGGGGTTGACGTGCTGTCAGTGGATTGAATCAGGGCATGTGAAGCGTCTGGGGTAAATAATGGAAAGCTGTGTAGGTATGTATATTTGCGTGTGTTGACGTATGTATATACATGTGTATGGGGGTGGGTTGGGCCATTTCTTTCGTCTGTTTCCTTGCGCTACCTCGCAAACGCGGGAGACCGCGACAAAGCAAAGAAAAAAAAAAAAATATATATATATATATATATATATATATATATATATATATATATATATATATATATATATATATATATATATATATATATATATATATATATATATATATATATATATCCCTGGGGATAGGGGAGAAAGAATACTTCCCACATATTCTCCGCAGGTCTTGGAAGTATAATAAAGGGGGAAGCAGCAGGGGTCTAGAAACTCTCTCCTACTTGTATTTTAACTTTGTAAATGGGGAAACAGAAGGAGTTACGAGGAGAGTGCTCATCCTACTCGAAGGTTCAGATTGGGGTGTCTAAATGTGTGTCAATGTAACCAAGATGAGGGAAAAAAGGGAATAAGTAGTATGTTTGAAGAAAGGAACCTAGATGTTTTGGCTCTGGATGGAACGAAGCTAAAGAAAAACGGGAAGAGTGTTTTGGGGATGTTTTGGGAGTAAAGGCAGGGCTTGGTGAGAGAACAAAAGCAAAGGAAGGAGTAACACTACTTCTGAGACAGGAGTTGTGAGTGTCTGTGATAGAGTGTAAGAAAGCAAACTCTAGATTGATATGGGTAAACCTGAAAGTGGATTGAAAGAGATGTGTGATTATTGGTGCATATGCACCGTGGCATGAGAGGAAAAATCATGAGTGGCAAGTGTTTTGGGAGCAGCTAAGTGAGTTTTGCAGTTTTTATGCACGAGACTGGGATAAAGTAATGGATGATTTAAATGCAAAGGTGAGTAATGTGTCAGTTGAGGGAATAATTGGTGTACATGGGGTGTTCAGTGTTGTAAATGGCAATGGGGAGGACCGTGTAGATTTGTGTGCTGAAAAGGTACTGTTGATTGGGAATACCTGGTATAAGAAAAATATATATAAGTATACGTATGTATGTAGGAGAGGAGGCCAGAAAGTGTTATCGGATTACGTGTTAATTGATAGGCGCGTGAAAGAGAGACTTTTCGATGTTAATGAGCTGAGAGGTGCAACTGGAGGAATGTCTGATCATTATCTTGTGTAGGCGAAGATGAAGATTTGTAGAGATTTTCAGAAAAGAAGAGAGAATGTTGGGATGAAGAGAGTGGTGAGAGTAAGTGAACTTGGAAATGAGACTTGTGTGAGGAAGTACCAGGAGAGATTAAACGCAGAATGGAAAAAGGTGAGAGCAAAGGACGTTAGGAGAGTGGGGAATGAATCGGATGTGTTTAGGGAAGCAGTGATGTCTTACGCAAAAGATGCTTGTGGCAAGAGAAGCGTGGGAGGGGTGCAGGTTAGAAAATGTAGTGAGTGGTGGGATGTAGAAGTAAGAGTATTAGTAAAACAGAAGAGAGAGGCATTTGGACGAATTTTGCAAGAAAATAGTGCAAATGACTGTGAGATTTATGGAAGAAACAGGCAGGGGGTCAAGAGAAATGTGCAAGAGGTGAAAAAGAAGACAAATGAGAGTTAGGGTGTGAGAGTATCATTAGATTTTTGGGAGAATGAAAAGGATTTTGGAAGCAGGTTTATAAAGTGCGTAAGTTAAGAGAACAAATGGAAACATCGGTGAGGGGGGATAATGGGGAGATAATAACAAGTATTGGTGATGTGAGAAGGAGATGGAGTGAGTATTTTGAAGGTTTGTTGAATGTGTTAGATGACAGAGTGGCAGATATAAAGTATTTTGGTCGCGGTGGTGTGCAAAGTGAGAAGGTTAAGAAGAATGATTTGGTAAATAGATAAGAGGTAGTGAAAGCTTTCCGGAAGATGAAAGTCGGCAAGGCGGCGGGTTTGGATGGTATTGCAGTGGAATTTATTAAACAAGGGGGTGACTGTGTTGTTGACTGGTTGGTATGGATGTTCAATGTATATATGACTCATGGTGAGGTACTTGAGTATTGGCGGAGTGAATGCATAGTGCCATTGTACAAAGGCAAATGGATACAAGAGTTTTCAAATTATAGAGGTATAAGTCTGTTGAGTATTCCTGGGAAATTATATGGGAGGGTATTGATTGAGAGGGTGAAGGCAAGTACAGAACATCACATTAGAGAAGAACAGTGTGCTTTCAGAGGTGGTAGAGGATGTGTGGATCAGGTGTTTGCTTTGAAGACTGTATGTGAGAAATGCTTTAAAAAACAAATGGATTTATATGTAGCATTTATGGATCTGGAGAAGGCATATGATAGAGTTAACAGAAATGCTGACTGGAAGGTATTATGAGTATATGGTGTGAGATACACGCTGCTAGAAGCAGTGTAAACTTTTTATCGAGGATGTATGGCATGTGTACGAGTAGGAAGAGAGGAAAGTGATTGGTTCTCAGTGAATGTAGGTTTGCGGCAGGGGTGTGTGATGTCTCCATGGTTGTTTAATTCGTTTATGGATGGGGTTGTTAAGAAGGTGAATGCAAGAATTTTGGAGGGAGGGGCAGATATGTAGTCTGTTATTGATGAGAGGGCTTGGGAAGTGAGCTAGCTGTTAATTGCTGATGATAGAGCGCTGGTGGCTGATTCGGGTGAGAAACTGCAGAAGCTGGTGACTGAGATTGGTAGTGTGTGAAAGAAGAAAACTGAAAGTAAATGTGAAAAAGAGCAAAGTTATCAGGTAGAGTAGGGTTGAGGGACAAGTTAAATGGGAGGTAAGTTTGAATGGGGAAAAACAGGAGGAAGTGAAGTGTTTTAGATAACTGGTTGTGGATTTCGCAACAGATGGAACCAAGGAAGCGGAAATGAGTCACAGGGTGGGGGAGGGGACGAAAGTGTTGGGAGCGGTGAAAGTTTTGTAGAAGGTGAGAACATTATCTCGGAAAGCAAAAATGTGTATGTTTGAAGGAATAGTGGTTCCAACAATGTTATATGGTTTCGAGGCGTGGGCTATAGATACAGTTGTGTGGAGGAGGGTGGATGTGCTGGAAATGAGATGCTTGAGGACAATATGTGGTGTGAGGTGCTTTCATCGAGTATGTATTGAAAGAGTAAGAGAGATGTGTGGTAATAAAATGAGTGTGGTTTGAGAGACCAGAAGAGGGTGTATTGATTTGATTTGGTCACATGAAGAAAATGATTGAGAAAAGATTGACAAAGAGGATATATGTGTCAGAGGTGGAGGGAACGAGGAGATGTGGGAGGCCATATTGGAGGTGGAAGGATGGAGTGAAAAAGATTTTGAGCGGTCGGGGCCTGAACATGCAGGAGGGTGAAAGGCGTGCAAGGAATACAGTCATTGGAACGATGTGGTATACCGGGGTGGACCTGCTGTCAGTGGATTGAACCAGGGCATGTGAAGTGTCTGGGGTAAACCATGGAAAGTTTTGTGTGGCCTAGATATGGATAAGGAGCTGTGCTTTCGGTACATTATACATGACAGCTAGAAACTGAATATGAAGGAATGTGGCCTTTGTTTTCTTTTCCAGCGTTACCTCGAGCACGTAAGGGGGGAGTGGGTTGTCATTTTGTGTGTGGAAGGGGGGCGAGAGCAATGAATAAAGGCAGCAAGTATGAATAATGTACATGTGTATATATGTATATGTCTGTGTATGCATGTATAAATATACGTTGAGATGGATAGGTATGTATATGTGCGTGTGGACGTGTATTTATGTACATATGTATGTGGGAGGGTTAGGCCATTCTTTCGTCTGTTTCCTTGCGCTACCTCGCTAACGCTGGCGACAGCGACAAAGTATAATATAAAAAGAATAATGTAACATATGTATATGTATATGTATATGTATGTATATATATATATATATATATATATATATATATATATATATATATATATATATATATATATATATATATATATATATATATATATATATATATATATATATATATATATATATATATATATATATATATATATATATATATATATATATATATATATATATATATATATAGATAGAGAGAGAGAGAGAATGCTGGGTGAAGAGACTGGTGAGAGTAAGTGAGCTTGGGAAGGAGACTTGTGTGAGGAAGTACCAGGAAAGACTGAGTACAGAATGGAAAATGGTGAGAGAAATGGACGTAATGGGAGTAGGGGAGGAATGGGATGTATTTAGGGAAGCAGTGATAGTTTGCGCTAATAATGCTTGTGGCAGGAGAAGTGTGGGAGGTGGGCAGATTAGAAAGGATAGTGAGTGGTAGGATGAAGTAAGATTATTAGCGAGAAAGAAGAGAAATGCATTTGGACGATTTTTGCAGGGAAGTAGTTCAAATAACTGGGAAATGTATAAAAGAAAGAGGCAGGAGGTGAAGAGAAAAAGGGAAACGGTGAAAAAGAGGGCAAATGAATGGTGGGCTAAAGGAGTATCATTAAATTCTAAGGAAAATGAAAAGATGTGTTGGAAGCAGGTAAACAAGTGCGTAAGACAAGAGAACAAATTGGAACATCGGTGAATGGGGTGATGGGAAGGTAATGATAACTTGTGGTGATGTGAGAAGGAGTGGGCGAAAGTTCTGGAGCTTTGAAAATTATGTGGCAGATATAGGATGTTTTGGTCGAGGTGGTGTGCGAAGTGAGAGGGTAAGGGAAAATTATTTGGTAAACAGAGTAGAGGTGGTAAAAGCTTTGCGGAAGACGAAAGCCGGCAAGGCGGCGGGTTGGATGGCATTGCAGTGGAATTTATTAAAAAAGTGGGTGACTGTGTTCTTGACTGATTGGTGAGGATATTCAATGCATGTATGACTCATGGTGAAGTGCCCGATCATTAGTCGAATGCATGCATAGTGACATTGTATAAAGGTAAAGGAGATAAAGGTAAGTGTTCAAATTACAGACGTTTAAGTTTGTTGAGTATTCCTGGGAAATTATATGGGAGCGTATTTGTTGAGGGGGTAAAGGCATGTACTGAGCATCAGGTTGGGGAAAAGCAGTGTTGCTTCAAGAGTGGTAGAGGATGTGTGGATCAGGAGTTTGCTTTGATGAATGTATGTGAGAAATACTTAGAAAAGCAAACGGATTTGTATGTAGTATTTACGGATCTGGAGAAGGTATATAATAGAGTTGATAGAGATGCTCTGTGGAAGGTATTAAGAGCATATGGTGTGGGAGGCAAGTTGTTGGAATCAGAGAAAATTTCTGATCGAGAATGTAAGATATATGTACGAGTAGGAAGATAGGAAAGTGATTCGTTTTCAGTGAATGTAGGTTTGCAGCAGGAGTGCATGATGTTTCCATGGTTGCTTAACTTGTTTAAGGATGGGATTGTTAGGGAGGTGAGTGCAAGTGTTTTGGAGGGAGGGGCATGTATGTAGTCTGTTATGGATGATAGGGCTTGGGAAGTGAGTCAGTTCTTTTTCGCTGATGATACAACGCTGGTGGCTGATTCGGGCGAGACACTGCAGAAGCTGGTGACTGAGTTTGGTAAAGTGTGTGAAAGAAGAGAGCTGAGACTAGATGTGAATAAGAGTAAGGTTATTAGTACAGTAAGGTTGAGGGACAAGTTAATTGGGAAGTAAGATTGAATGGAGACAAACTGGAGGGAGTGAAGTGTTTCAGATATCTGGGAGTGGATTTGGCAGCGAATGGAACCATGGAAGTGGAAGTCACTCAGTTATGGGATCGTTGAAAAATGTGTGGAAAGCGAAAACATTATCTCGAAAAGCAAAAATGGGTATGTTTGAAGGAATGGTGTTGTGCGCAGGAGAGTGGATGTGTTAGAAATGAGATGTTTGAGGACAATATGCGGTGTAAGGTGGTTTCATCGCGTAAGTAATGAAAGGGTAAGAGAGATGTGTGGCAATAAAAAGACTGTGGTTGAATGGAGATTGAATGGAGACAAACTGGAGGGAGTGAAGTGTTTCAGATAGCTGGGAGTGGAATTGGCAGCGAATGGAACCATGGAAGTGGAAGTCACTCAGTTATGGGAGCGTTGAAAAATGTGTGGAAAGCGAAAACATTATCTCGAAAAGCAAAAATGGGTATGTTTGAAGGAATGGTGTTGTGCGCAGGAGAGTGGATGTGTTAGAAATGAGATGTTTGAGGACAATATGCGGTGTGAGGTGGTTTCATCGCGTAAGTAATGAAAGGGTAAGAGAGATGTGTGGCAATGAAAAGACTGTGGTTGAGAGAGCAGAAGAGGGTGTATTGAAATGGTTTGGTCACGGGGAAAGAATGACTGAGGAATAATTGATAAAGAGGATATATGTGTAAGAGGTAGAGGGAACGAGGAGAAGTGGGAGATCAAATGGGAGGTGGAAAGATGAAGTGAAAAAGAATTTTAGTGATTGGGGCCTGAGCATACAGGAGGGTGAGAGGCGTGCAATGAACAGAGTGAATTGGAACGATGTGTTATACCGGGGTCGACATGCTGTCAATGGATTGATCCCAGGGCATGTGAAGCATCTGGGGTAAACCATGAAAAGTTTTTTGGAGCCTGGATATATATATATATATATATATATATATATATATATATATATATATATATATATATATATATATATATATATATATATATATATATATATATATATATATATATATATATATATATATATATATATATATATATATATATATATATATATATATATATATATATTATCCCTGGGGATAGGGGATTAACAATACTTCCCACGTATTCCCTGCGTGTCGTAGAAGGCGACTAAAAGGGGAGGGAGCGGGGGGCTGGAAATCCTCCCCTCTCGTTTTTTTTTTTTAATTTTCCAAAAGAAGGAACAGAGGGGGCCAGGTGAGGATATTCCCTCAAAGGCCCAGTCCTCTGTTCTTAACGCTACCTCGCTAACGCGGGAAATGGCGAAAAGTTTGAAAAAAAAAAAAAAAAAAAATATATATATATACATATATATATATATATATATATATATATATATATATATATATATATATATATATATATATATATATATATATATATATATTTCATACTATTTTCATACTATTCGCCATTTCCCGCATTAGCGAGGTAGCGTTAAGAACAGAGGACTGGGCCTTTGAGGGAATATCCTCACCTGGCCCCCGTCTTTGTTCCTTCTTTTGGAAAATTAAAAGAAAAAATAGAGGGGAGGGTTTCCAGCCACCCGCTCCCTCCCCTTTTAGGCGCCTTCTACGACACGCAGGGAATACGTGGGAAGTATTCTTTCTCCCCTATCCCCAGGGATAATATATATATATATATATATATATATATATATATATATATATATATATATATATATATATATATATATATATATATATATATATAGTTTGAAAAAAAAAAAAATATATATATATATATATATATTTTTTTTTTCTTTCATACTATTCGCCATTTCCCGCGTTAAGGAGGTAGCGTTAAGAACAGAGGACTGGGCCTTTGAGGATATATCCTCACCTGGCCGCCTTCTCTGTTCCTTCTTTTGGAAAAATTAAAAAAAAGAAATGAGAGGGGAGGATTGCCAGCCCCCCGCTCCCTTCCCTTTTAGTCGCCTTCTACTACACGCAGGGAATACGTGGGAAGTATTCTTTCTCCCCTATCCCCAGGGAGGATATATATATATATATATATATATATATATATATATATATATATATATATATATATATATATATATATATATATATATATATATATATATATATATATATATATATATATATATATATATATATATATATATATATATATATATATATATATATATATATATATATATATATATATATATATATATATATATATATTTATATTATATCCCTGGGGATAGCGGAGAAAGAATACTTCCCACGTATTCTCTGCGTGTTGTAGAAGGCGACTAAAACGGAAAGGAGCGGGGGGGGGGGGAATCCTCCCCTCTCTTTTTTTTTTTTAAGTCTTCTGTTCTTACCGCTACCTCACTATCGCGAGAATAGTATAAAAGAAATATATATATATATATATATATATATATATATATATATATATATATATATATATATATATATATATATATATATATATATATATATATATATTTTATCCCTGGGGATAGGGGAGAAAGAATACTTCCCACGTATTCCCTGCGTGTCGTAGAAGGCGACTAAAAGGGAAGGGAGCGGGGGGCTGGAAATCCTCCCCTCTCGTTTTTTTTTTTTTTTTTCCAAAAGAAGGAACAGAGAAGGGGGCCAGGTGAGGGTATTCCCTCAAAGGCTCAGTCCTCTGTTCTTAACGCTACCTCGCTATTGCGGGAAATGGCGAATAGTATGAAAAAAAAAAAAAAAAAAAATATATATATATATGTATATATATATATATATATATATATATATATATATATATATATATATATATATATATATATATATATATATATATATATATATATATATATATATATATATATATATATATATATATATATATATATATATATATATATATATATATATCGTCCAAATGCCTCTCTCTTCTCTTTCACTAATACTCTTACTTCTTCATCCCACCACTCACTACCCTTTCTAAACAGCCCACCTCCCACTCTTCTCATGCCAAAAGCATCTTTTGCGCAATCCATCACTGATTCCCTAAATACATCCCATTCCTCCCCCACTCCCCTTACTTCCATTGTTCTCACCTTTTTCCATTCTGTACACAGTCTCTCCTGGTACTTCCCCACACAGGTCTCCTTCCCAAGCTCACTTACTCTCACCACCTTCTTCACCCCAACATTCACTCCTCTTTTCTGAAAACCCATACTAATCTTCACCTTAGCCTCCACAAGATAATGATCAGACATCCCTCCAGTTGCACCTCTCAGCACATTAACATCCAAAAGTCTCTCTTTCGCACGCCTGTCAATTAACACGTAATCCAATAACGCTCTCTGCAGGGAAAAAATGCAATTGAGTGGGAGAAGTATAAAAGAAAGAGACAGGAGGTCAAGAGAAAGGTGCAAGAGGTGAAAAAAAGGGCAAATGAGAGTTGGGGTGAGAGACTATCAGTAAATTTTAGGGAGAATAAAAAGATGTTCTGGAAGGAGGTAAATAGGGTGCGTAAGACAAGGGAGCAAATGGGAACTTCAGTGAAGGGCGTAAATGGGGAGGTGATAACAAGTAGCGGTGATGTGAGAAGGAGATGGAATGAGTATTTTGAAGGTTTGTTGAATGTGTCTGATGACAGAGTGGCAGATATAGGGTGTTTTGGTCGAGGTGGTATGCAAAGTGAGAGGGTTAGGGAAAATGATTTGGTAAACAGAGAAGAGGTAGTAAAAGCTTTGCGGAAGATGAAAGCCGGCAAGGCAGCAGGTTTGGATGGTATTGCAGTGGAATTTATTAAAAAAGGGGGTGACTGTATTGTTGACTGGTTGGTAAGGTTATTTAATGTATGTATGACTCATGGTGAGGTGCCTGAGGATTGGCGGAATGCGTGAATAGTGCCATTGTACAAAGGCAAAGGGGATAAGAGTGAGTGCTCAAATTACAGAGGTATAAGTTTGTTGAGTATTCCTGGTAAATTATATGGGAGGGTATTGATTGAGAGGGTGAAGGCATGTACAGAGCATCAGATTGGGGAAGAGCAGTGCGGTTTCAGAAGTGGTAGAGGATGTGTGGATCAGGTGTTTGCTTTGAAGAATGTATGTGAGAAATACTTAGAAAAGCAAATGGATTTGTATGTAGCATTTATGGATCTGGAGAAGGCATATGATAGAGTTGATAGAGATGCTCTGTGGAAGGTATTAAGAATATATGGTGTGGGAGGCAAGTTGTTAGAAGCAGTGAAAAGTTTTTATCGAGGATGTAAGGCATGTGTACGTGTAGGAAGAGAGGAAAGTGATTGGTTCTCAGTGAATATAGGTTTGCTGCAGGGGTGTGTGATGTCTCCATGGTTGTTTAATTTGTTTATGGATGGGGTTGTTAGGGAGGTAAATGCAAGAGTCCTGGAAAAAGGGGCAAGTATGAAGTCTGTTGGGGATGAGAGAGCTTGGGAAGTGAGTCAGTTGTTGTTCGCTGATGATACAGCGCTGGTGGCTGATTCATGTGAGAAACTGCAGAAGCTGGTGACTGAGTTTGGTAAAGTGTGTGGAAGAAGAAAGTTAAGAGTAAATGTGGATAAGAGCAAGGTTATTAGGTACAGTAGGGGTGAGGGTCAAGTCAATTGGGAGGTGAGTTTGAATGGAGAAAAACTGGAGGAAGTGAAGTGTTTTAGATATCTGGGAGTGGATCTGTCAGCGGATGGAACCATGGAAGCGGAAGTGGATAATAGTGTGGGGGAGGGGGCGAAAATTTTGGGAGCCTTGAAAAATGTGTGGAAGTCGAGAACATTATCTCGGAAAGCAAAAATGGGTATGTTTGAAGGAATAGTGGTTCCAACAATGTTGTATGGTTGCGAGGCGTGGGCTATGGATAGAGATGTGCGCAGGAGGATGGATGTGCTGGAAATGAGATGTTTGAGGAAAATGTGTGGTGTGAGGTGGTTTGATCGAGTAAGTAACGTAAGGGTAAGAGAGATGTGTGGAAATAAAAAGAGCGTGGTTGAGAGAACAGAAGAGGGTGTTTTGAAATGGTTTGGGCACATGGAGAGAATGAGTGAGGAAAGATTGACCAAGAGGATATATGTGTCGGAGGTGGAGGGAAGGAGGAGAAGAGGGAGACCAAATTGGAGGTGGAAAGATGGAGTGAAAAAGATTTTGTGTGATCGGGGCCTGAACATGCAGGAGGGTGAAAGGAGGGCAAGGAATAGAGTGAATTGGAGCGATGTGGTATACAGGGGTTGACGTGCTGTCAGTGGATTGAATCAAGGCATGTGAAGCGTCTGGGGTAAACCATGGAAAGCTGTGTAGGTATGTATATTTGCGTGTGTGGACGTGTGTATGTACATGTGTATGGGGGGGGGGGGTTGGGCCATTTCTTTCGTCTGTTTCCTTGCGCTACCTCGCAAACGCGGGAGACAGCGACAAAGTATAAAAAAAAAAAAAAAAAATATATATATATATATATATATATATATATGTATATATATATATATATATATATATATATATATATATATATATATATATATATATGTATATATATATATATATATATATATATATATATATATATATATATATATATATATATATATATATATATATATATATATATATATATATATATATATATATATATATATATATATATGAGCCAGCTGTTGTTCGCTGATGATACAGCGCTGGTGGCTGATTCATGTCAGAAACTGCAGAAGCTGGTGGCTGAGATTGGTTATGTGTGTGAAAGAAGAAAGTTGACAATAAATGTGAATAAGAGCAAGGTTATTAGGTACAGTAGTGTTGAGGGTCAAGTCAATCGGGAGGTAAGTTTGAATGGAGAAAAACTGGTGGATGTGAAGTGTTTTAGATATCTGGGAGTAGATCTGGCAGCGGATAGAACCATGGAAGCGGAAGTGAATCATAGGGTGGAGGAGGGGGCGAAAATTCTGGTAGCCTTGAAGAATGTGTGGAAGTCGAGAACATTATCTCGAAAGCAAAAATGGGTATGTTTGAAGAATAGTGGTTCCAACAATGTTGTATGGTTGCGAGGCGTGGGCTATGGATAGAGTTGTGCGCAGATGGGTGGATGTGCTGGAAATGAGGTGTTTGAGGTCAATATGTGGGGTGAGGTGTTTAATCCAGTAAGTAATAATAGGGTAAAAGAGATGTGTGGTAATAAAAAGTGTGGTTGAGAGAACAGAAGAGGGTTTTTTGAAATGGTTTGGTCACATGGAGAGAATGAGTGAGGAAAGATTGACCAAGAGGATATATATTTCAGAAGTGGGGGGAACGAGGACAAGTGGGAGACCAAACTGGAGGTGGAAAGATGGAGTGAAAAAGATTTTGAGTGATCGGGGCCTGAAGATGCACGAGGGAGAAAGGCGTAAAGGCGTGCAAGGAACAGAGTGAATTGGAATGATGTGGTATACCGGGGTCGACGTGCTGTCAGTGGATTGAACCAGGGTATGTGAAGCGTCTGGTGTAAACCATGGAAAGTTGTGTGGTGCCTGGATGTGGAAAGGGAGCTGTGGTTTCGGTGCATTATTACATAACAGCTAAAGACTGAGAGTGAACGAACGTGGCCTTTGTTGTCTTTTCCTAGCGCTACCTCGCACACATGAGGGGGAAGGGGGCTGCTATTTCATGTGTGGCGAGGTGGCGATGGGATTGAATAAAGGCAGACTGTATGAATTAATTATGTACATGTGTATATATGTATACGTCTGTGTGTGTATATATATGTATCCGTAGAGATGTATAAGGTATGTATATTTGCGTGTGTAAACGTGTATGTATATACACGTGTATGTGGGGGGGTTGGGCCATTCTTTCGTCTGTTTCCTTATCAATAAAATTTAATGATACTCTCTCACCCCACCTCTCATTTGCCCAATTTTTACCTCTTGCACCTTTCTCTTGACCTCCTGCCTCTTTCTTTTATATATCTCCCACTCATTTGCATTGTTTTCCTGCAAAAATCGTCCAAATGCCTCTTTCTTCTCTCTCACTAATAATCTTACTTCTTCATTTCACCACTCATTACCCTTACTAATCTGCCCACCTCCCACGGCTCTAGTGACACAAGCATCTTTTGTGCAAGGCATCACTGCTTCCTTGAATACATCCCATTCCTCCCCCACTCTCTTTACGCCCTTTGTTCTGACCTTTTTTCATTCTATACTCAGTCTCTCCTGGTACTTCCTCACACAAGTCTCCTTCCCAAGCTTACTTACTCTTACCACTCTTTTCAACACAACATTCTCTCTTCGTTTCTGAAACCCTCTACAAATGTTTACCTTCGCCTCCACAAGGTAATGATCAGACATCCCTCCCATTGCACCTCTGAACACATTAACATCCAAAAGTCTCTCTTTCGCACGCCTATCAATTAACACATTATCCAATAACGCTCTCTGGCCATTTCTCCTACTTCCATACGTATACTTATGTATATATCTCTTTTTAAACCAGGTATTCCCAAATACCAGTCCTTTTCCAGCACATAAATCTACAAGCTCTTCACCATTTCCATTTACAACACTGAACACCCCATGTACAGCAATTATTCCCTCAAATGCCACATTACTCACCTTTGCAATTAAATCACCTATCACTATAGCCCGGTCTCGTGTATCAAAACTACTAACACACTCACTCAGCTACTCCCAAAACACTTGCCTATCATGATCTTTCTTCTCATGTCCAGGTGCATATGCACCAATAATCACCCATCTCTTTCAATCCACTAACAGTTTTGACCATATCAATATAGTGTTTACTTTCTTACACTCTATCATATACTCCCACCACTCCTGTTTCAGAAGTATTGCTACTCCTTTCCTTACTCTTGTCCTCTCAGTAACCCCTGACTTAACTCCCAAGACATTCCAAAGCACTCTTCCCCTTTACCCTTGAGCTTCGTTTTAATCAGAGCCAAAAATCCAGGTTTCTTTCCTCAAACATACTACCTATCTCTACTTTTTTCACATCTTGGTTACATCCACACACATTTAGACACCCCAGTCTGAGCCTTCGATGAGGATGAGCACTCCCCGCGTGACTCCTTCTTCTGTTTCCCATATTAGAAAGTTAAAAAATACAAGGAGGGGAGGATTTCCGGCCCCCCGCTCCCGTCCCCTCTAGTCGCCTTCTACGACACGCGAGGAATGCGTGGGAAGTATTCTTTCACCCCTATCCCCAGGGATAATATATATATATATATATATATATATATATATATATATATATATATATATATATATATATATATATATATATATATATATATATATATATATATATATATATATATATATGTATATATATATATATATATATATATATATATATATATATATATATATATATATATATATATATATATATATATATATATATATATATATATATATATATATATATATAAATTTATATATATATATATATATATATATATATATATATACATATATATATATATATATATATATATATATATATATATATATATATATATATATATATATATATATATATATATATATATATATATATATATATATATATATATATATATATATATATACATATATATATATATATATACATACACATACATACGCACATACACACACACACACACACACACACACACACACATATACATATATATACATATGAAAAATGTATGAAATAATTTAGAAAACTGAAACTTCTAGCTTGAAATGAAATGAAAAAATAAATGTCACATAATGGTTCAACATGTGGCTATGGAAAAGGGAAATGTACAATTTATTTACACAAACATCAGTAGTAGTTCTAATCAATTTAATATATATATATATATATATATATATATATATATATATATATATATATATATATATATATATATATATATCTTTCTTTTTTTTGGCTTAGTTGCTGTGTCCCGCGTTTGCGAGGTAGCGCAAGGAAACAGACGAAAGAAATGGCCCAACCCACCCCCATACAACATGTATATACATACGTCCACACACGCAAATATACATACACAGCTTTCCATGGTTTACCCCAGACGCTTCACATGCCCTGATTCAATCCACTGACAGCACGTCAACCCGGGTATACCACATCGATCCAATTCACTCTATTCCTTGCCCTCCTTTCACCTTCCTGCATGTTCAGGCCCCGATCACACAAAATCTTTTTCACTCCATCTTTCCACCTCCAATTTGGTCTCCCACTTCTCGTTCCTTCCACCTCCGACACATATATCCTCTTGGTCAATCTTTCCTAACTCATTCTCTCCATTTGCCCAAACCATTTCAAAACACCCTCTTCTGCTCTCTCAACCACGATCTTTTTAATTCCACACATCTCTCTTACCCTTACGTTACTCACTCGATCAAACCACCTCACACCACACATTGTCCTCAAACATCTCATTTCCAGCACATCCATCCTCCTGCGCACAACTCTATCCATAGCCCACGCCTCGCAACCATACAACTTTGTTGGAACCACTATTCCTTCAAACATACCCATTTTTGCTTTTCGAGATAATGTTCTCGACTTCCACACATTCTTCAAGGCTCACAGGATTTTCGCCCCCTCCCCCACCCTATGATCCACTTCCGCTTTCATGGTTCCATCCGCTGCCAGATCCACTCCCAGATATCTAAAATACTTTACTTCCTCCAGTTTTTCTCCATTCAAACTTACCTCCCAATTGACTTGACACTCAACCCTAATGTACTTAATTACCTTGCTCTTATTCACATTTACTCTTAACTTTCTTCTTTCACACACTTTTAAAAACTCAGTCACCAGCTTCTGCAGTTTCTCACATGAATCAGCCACCAGCGCTGTATCATCACATATATATATATATATATATATATATATATATATATATATATATATATATATATATATATATATATATATATATATATATATATATATCCCTGGGGATAGGGGAGAAAGAATACTTCCCACGTATTCCCTGCGTGTCGTAGAAGGCGACTAAAAGGGAAGGGAGCGGGGGGCTGGAAATCCTCCCCTCTCATTTTTTTTTTTTTTTCCAAAAGAAGGAACAGAGAAGAGGGCCAGGTGAGGATGTTCCCTCAAGGCCCAGTCCTCTGTTCTTAACGCTACCTCGCTATCGCGGGAAATAGCGAATAGCATGAAAAAAAAAAAAAAAAAATATATATATATATATATATATATATACATATATATATATATATATATATATATATATATATATATATATATATATATATATATATATATATATATATATATATATATATATATATATATATATCAGGGATGTCTGATCATTATCTTGTGGAGGCTAAGGTGAAGATTTGTATGGGTTTTCAGAAAAGAAGAGTGAATGTTGGGGTGACGAGGGTGGTGAGAGTAAGTGACCTTGAGAAGGAGACCTGTGTGAGGAAGTACCAGGAGAGACTGAGTACAGAATGGAAAAAGGTGAGAACAATGGAAGTAAGGGGAGTGGGGGAGAAATGGGATGTATTTAGGGAAGCAGTAATGGATTGCGCAAAAGATGCTTGTGGCATGAGAAGAGTGGGAGGTGGGTTGATTAGAAAGGGTAGTGAGTGGTGGGATGAAGAAGTAAGATTATTAGTGAAAGAAAAAAGAGAGGCATTTCGACGATTTTTGCAGGGAAAAAATGCAACTGAGTGGGAGATGTATAAAAGGAAGAGACAGGAGGTCAAGAGAAAGGTGCAAGAGGTGAAAAAGAGGGCAAATGAGAGTTGAGGTGAGAGAGTATCATTAAAATTTAGGGAGAATAAAAAGATGTTCTGGAAGGAAGTAAATAAAGTGCGTAAGACAAGGGCGCAAATGGGAACTTCAGTGAAGGGCGCAAATGGGGAGGTGATAACAAGTAGTGGTGATCTGAGAAGGAGATGGAGTGAGTATTTTGAAGGTTTGTTGAATGTGTTTGATGATAGAGTGGCAGATATAGGGTGTTTTTTCGAGGTGGTATGCAAAGTGAAAGGGTTAGGGAAAATGATTTGGTAAACAGAGAAGAGGTAGTAAAAGCTTTGCGGAAGATGAATGCCGGCAAGGCAGCAGGTTTGGATGGTATTGCAGTGGAATTTATTAAACAAGGGAGTGATTGTATTGTTGACTGGTTGGTAAGATTATTTAATGTATGTATGACTCATGGTGAGGTGCCTGAGGATTGGCGGAATGCGTGCATAGTGCCATTGTACAAAGGCAAAGGGGATAAGAGTGAGTGCTCAAATTACAAAGGTATAAGTTTGTTGAGTATTCCTGGTAAATTATATTGGAGGGTATTGATTGAGAGGGTGAAGGTATGTACAGAACATCAGATTGGGAAAGAGCAGTGTGGTTTCAGAAGTGGTAGAGGATGAGTGGATCAGGTGTTTGCTTTGAAGAATTTATGTGTGAAATACTTAGAAAAGCAAATGGATTTGTATGTAGCATTTATGGATCTGGAGAAGGCATATGATAGAGTTCATAAATATGCTCTGTGGAAGGTATTAAGAATATATGGTGTGGGAGGCAAGTTGTTAGAAGCAGTGAAAAGTTTTTATCGAGGATGTAAGGCATGTGTACGTGTAGGAAGAGAGGAAAGTGATTGGTTCTCAGTGAATGTAGGTTTGCGGTTGGGGTGTGTGATGTCTCCATAGTTGTTTAATTTCTTTATGGATGGGGTTGTTAGGGAGGTGAATGCTAGAGTTTTGGAAAGAGGGGCAAGTATGCAGTCTGTTGTGGATGAGAGTTTGGGAAGTGAGTCAGTTGTTGTTCGCTGATGATACAACGCTAGTGGCTGATTCATGTAAGAAACTGCCGAAGCTAGTAACTGAGTTTGGTAAAGTGTGTGAAAGAAGAAAGTTAACAGTAAATGTGAATAAGAGCAAGTTTATTAGGTACAGTAGGGTTGAGGGTCAAGTTAATTGGGAGGTAAGTTTGAATGGAGAAAAACTGGAGGAACTAAAGTGTTTTTAGATATCTGGGATTGGATCTGGTAGCGGATGGAAGTATGGAAGCGGAAGTGAATCATATGGTGGGGGAGGGGGCGAAAATTCTGAGAGCCTTATATATATAGATATATATATATATATATATATATATATATATATATATATATATATATATATATATATATATATATATATATATATATATATATATATATATATATATATATATATATATATATATATATATATATATATATATATATATATATATATGTATATATATATATATATATGTATATATATATATATATATATATTTTTTTTTTATTATACTTTGTCGCTGTTTCCCGCGTTTGCGAGGTAGCGCAAGGAAACAAACGAAAGAAATGGCCCAACCCCCCCCCATACACATGTATATACATACGTCCACACACGCAAATATACATACCTACACAGCTTTCCATGGTTTACCCCAGACGCTTCACATGCCTTGATTCAATCCACTGACAGCATGTCAACCCCGGTATAACACATCGCTCCAATTCACTCTATTCCTTGCCCTCCTTTCACCCTCCTGCATGTTCAGGCCCCGATCACACAAAATCTTTTTCACTCCATCTTTCCACCTCCAATTTGGTCTCCCTCTTCTCCTCGTTCCCTCCAACTCCGACACATATATCCTCTTGGTCAATCTTTCCTCACTCATTCTCTCCATGTGCCCAAACCACTTCAAAACACCCTCTTCAGCTCTCTCAACCACGCTCTTTTTATTTCCACCCATCTCTCTTACCCTTACGTTACTCACTCGATCAAACCACCTCACACCACACATTGTCCTCAAACATCTCATTTCCAGCACAACCATCCTCCTGCGCACAACTCTATCCATAGCCCACGCCTCGCAACCATACAACATTGTTGGAAACACTATTCCTTCAAACATACCCATTTTTGCTTTCCGAGATAATGTTCTCGACTTCCACACATTCTTCAAGGCCCCCAGAATTTTCGCCTCCTCCCCCACCCTATGATCCACTTCCGCTTCCATGGTTCCATCCGGCGCCAGATCGACTCCCAGATATCTAAAACACTTCACTTCCTCCAGTTTTCCTCCATTCAAACTCACCTCCCAATTGACTTGACCCTCAACCCTACTGTACCTAATAACCTTGCTCTTATTCACATTTACTCTTAACTTTCTTCTTCCATACACTTTACCAATCTCAGTCACCAGCTTCTGCAGTTTCTCACATGAATCAGCCACCAGCGCTATATCATCAGCGAACAACAACTGATTCACTTCCTAAGCTCTCTCATCCCCAACAGAATTCATACTTGCCCCTCTTTCCAAAACTCTTGCATTTACCTCCCTAACAACCACATCCATAAACAAATTAAACAACCATGAAGACATCACACACCCTTGCCGCAAACCTACATTCACTGAGAACCAATCACTTTCCTCTCTTCCTACACGTACACATGCCTTACATCCTCGATAAAAACTTTTCAATGCTTCTAACAACTTTCCTCCCACACCATATATTCTTAATTCCTTCCACAGAGCATCTCTATCAACTCTATCATATGCCTTCTCCAGATCCATAAATGCTACCTACAAATCCATTTGCTTTTCTAAGTATTTCTCACATACATTCTTCAAAGCAAACACCTGATCCACACATCCTCTACCACTTCTGAAACCACACTGCTCTTCCCCAATCTGATGCTCTGTACATGCCTTCACTCTCTCAATCAATACCCTCCCATATAATTTACCAGGGATACTCAACAAACTTATACCTCTGTAATTTGAGCACTCACTCTTATCCCCTTTGCCTTTGTAGAATGGCACTATTCACGCATTCCACCAATCCTCAGGAACCTCACCATGAGTCATACATACATTAAATAACCTTACCAACCAGTCAACAATACAGTCACCCCCTTTTTTAATAAATTCCACTGCAATACCATCCAAACCTGCTGCCTTGCCGGCTTTCATCTTCCGCAAAGCTTTCACTACCTCTTCTCTGTTTACCAAATCATTTTCCCTAACCCTCTCACTTTGCACACCACCTCGACCAAAACACCCTATGTCTGCCACTCAATCATCAAACACATTCAACAAACCTTCAAAATACTCACTCCATCTCCTTCTCACATCACCACTACTTGTTATCACCTCCCCATTTGCGCCCTTCACTGAAGTTCCCATTTGCTCCCTTGTCTTACGCACTTTATTTACCTCCTTCCAGAACATCTTTTTATTCTCCCAAAAATTTAATGATACTCTCTCACCCCAACTCTCATTTGCCCTTTTTTTCACCTCTTGCACCTTTCTCTTGACCTCCTGTCTCTTTCTTTTATACATCTCCCACTCAATTGCATTTTTTCCCTGCAAAAATCGTCCAAATGCCTCTCTCTTCTCTTTCACTAATACTCTTACTTCTTCATCCCACCACTCACTACCCTTTCTAATCAACCCACCTCCCACTCTTCTCATGCCACAAGCATCCTTTGCGCAATCCATCACTGATTCCCTAAATACATCCCATTCCTCCCCCACTCCCCTTACTTCCATTGTTCTCACCTTTTTCCATTCTGTACTCAGTCTCTCCTGGTACTTCCTCACACAGGTCTCCTTCCCAAGCTCACTTACTCTCACCACCCTCGTCACCCCAACATTCACTCTTCTTTTCTGAAAACCCATACAAATCTCCACCTTAGCCTCCACAAGATAATGATCAGAAATCCCTCCAGTTGCACCTCTCAGCACATTAACATCCAAAAGTCTCTCTTTCGCACGCCTGTTAATTAACACGTAATCCAATAACGCTCTCTGGCCATCTCTCCTACTTACATATGTATACTTATGTATATCTCGCTTTTTAATCCAGGTATTCCCAATCATCAGTCCTTTTTCAGCACATAAATCTACAAGCTCTTCACCATTTCCATTTACAACACTGAACACCCCATGTATACCAATTATTCCCTCAACTGCAACATTACTCACCTTTGCATTCAAATCACCCATCACTATAACCCGTTCTCGTGCATCAAAACCACTAACACACTCATTCAGCTGCTCCCAAAACACTTGCCTCTCATGATCTTTCTTCTCATGCCCGGTTACATATGCACCAATAATCACCCAAATCTCTCCATCAACTTTCAGTTTTACCCATATTAATCGAGAATTTACTTTCTTACATTCTATCACATACTCCCACAACTCCTGTTTCAGGAGTATTGCTACTCCTTCCCTTGCTCTTGTCCTCTCACAAACCCCTGACTTTACTCCCCAGACATTCCCAAACCACACTTCCCCTTTACCCTTGAGCTTCGTTTCACTCAGAGCCAAAACATCCAGGTTCCTTTCCTCAAACATACTACCTATCTCTCCTTTTTTCACATCTTGGTTACATCCACACACATTTAGGCACCCCACTCTGAGCCTTCGAGGAGGATGAGCACTCCCCGCGTGACTCCTTCTGTTTCCCATTTTAGAAAGTTAATACAAGGAGGGGAGAATATATATATATATATATATATATATATATATATATATATATATATATATATATATATATATATATATATATATATATATATATATATATATATATATATATATATATATATATATAAATATATATATATATATATATATATATATATATATATATATATATATATATATATATATATATATATATATATATATATATATATATATATATATATATATATATATATATATATATATATATATATATATATATATATATATATATATATATATATATATATATATATATATATATATATATATATATATATATATATTTATATATATATATATATATATATATATATATATATATATATATATATATATATATATATATATATATATACATATATATATATATATATATATATATGCCTTACATCCTCGATAAAAACTTTTCACTGCTTCTAACAACTTGCCTCCCACACCATATATTCTTAATACCTTCCACAGAGCATCTCTATCAACTCTATCATATGCCTTCTCCAGATCCATAAATGCTACATACAAATCCATATGCTTTTCTAAGTATTTTTCACATACATTCTTCATAGCAAACACCTGATCCACACATCCTCTACCACTTCTGAAACCACACTGCTCTTCCCCAATCTGATGCTCTGTACATGCCTTCACCCTCTCAATCAATACCCTCCCATATAATTTACCAGGAATACTCAACAAACTTATACCTTTGTAATTTGAGCACTCACTCTTATCCCCTTTGCCTTTGTACAATGGCACTATGCACGCATTCCGCCAATCCTCAGGCACCTCACCATGAGTCATACATACATTAAATAACCTTACCAACCAGTCAATAATACAGTCACCCCCTTTTTTAATAAATTCCACTGCAATACCATCCAAACCTGCTGCCTTGCCGGCTTTCATCTTCCGCAAAGCTTTTACTACCTCTTCTCTGTTTACCAAATCATTTTCCCTAACCCTCTCACTTTGCACACCACCTCGACCAAAACACCCTATATCTGCCACTCTATCATTAAACACATTCAACAAACCTTCAAAATACTCACTCCATCTCCTTCTCACATCACAACTACTTGTTATCACCTCCCCATTTGCGCCCTTCACTGAAGTTCCCATTTGCACCTTTGTCTTACGCACTTTATTTACCTCCTTCCAGAACATCTTTTTATTCTCCCTAAAATTTAATGATACTCTCTCACCCCAACTCTCATTTGCCCTTTTTTTCACCTCTTGCACCTTTCTCTTGACCTCCTGTCTCTTTCTTGTATACATCTCCCACTCAATTTCATTTTTTCCCTGCAAAAATCGTCCAAATGCCTCTCTCTTCTCTTTCACTAATACTCTTACTTCTTCATCCACCCACACACTACCCTTTCTAATCAACCCACCTCCCACTCTTCTCATGCCACAAGAATCTTTTGCGCAATCCATCACTGATTCCCTAAATACATCCCATTCCTCCGCCACTCCCCTTACTTCCATTGTTCTCACCTTTTTCCATTCTGTACTCAGTCTCTCCTGGTACTTCCTCACACAGGTCTCCTTCCCAAGCTCACTTACTCTCACCACCCTCTTCACCCCAACATTCACTCTTCTTTTCTGAAAACCCATACAAATCTTCACCTTAGGATGTAAGGCATGTGTACGTGTAGGAAGAGAGGAAAGTGATTGGTTCTCAGTGAATGTAGGTTTGCGGCAGGGGTGTGTGATGTCTCCATGGTTGCTTAATTTGTTTATGGATGGGGTTGTTAGGGAGGTAAATGCAAGAGTTTTGGAAAGAGGGGCAAGTATGAAGTCTGTTGGGGATGAGAGAGCTTGGGAAGTGAGTCAGTTGTTGTTCGCTGATGATACAGCGCTGGTGGCTGATTCATGTGAGAAACTGCAGTAGCTGGTGACTGAGTTTGGTAAAGTGTGTGGAAGAAGAAAGGTAAGAGTAAATGTGAATAAGAGCAAGGTTATTAGGTACAGTAGGGTTGAGGGTCAAGTCAATTGGGAGGTGAGTTTGAATGGAGAAAAACTGGAGGAAGTGAAGTGTTTTAGATATCTGGGAGTGGATCTGGCAGCGGATGGAACCATGGAAGCGGAAGTGGATCATAGGGTGGGGGAGGGGGCGAAAATTCTGGGGGCCTTGAAGAATGTGTGCAAGTCGAGAACATTATCTCGGAAAGCAAAAATGGGTATGTTTGAAGTAATAGTGGTTCCAACAATGTTGTATGGTTGCGAGGCGTGGGCTATGGATAGAGTTGTGCGCAGGAGGATGGATGTGCTGGAAATGAGATGTTTGAGGACAATGTGTGGTGTGAGGTGGTTTGATCGAGTGAGTAACGTAAGGGTAAGAGAGATGTGAGGAAATAAAAAGAGCGTGGTTGAGAGAGCAGAAGAGGGTGTTTTGAAGTGGTTTGGGCACATGGAGAGAATGAGTGAGGAAAGATTGACCAAGAGGATATATGTGTCGGAGGTGGAGGGAACGAGGAGAAGAGGGAGACCAAATTGGAGGTGGAAAGATGGAGTGAAAAAGATTTTGTGTGATCGGGGCCTGAACATGCAGGAGGGTGAAAGGAGGGCAAGGAATAGAGTGAATTGGAGCGATGTGGTATACCGGGGTTGATGTGCTGTCAGTGGATTGAATCAAGGCATGTGAAGCGTCTGGGGTAAACCATGGAAAGCTGTGTAGGTATGTATATTTGCATGTGTGGACGTAGGTATATACATGTGTGTGGAGGGGGGTTGGGCCATTTCTTTCGTCTGTTTCCTTGCGCTACCTCGCAAACGCGGGAGACAGCGACAAAGTATAATAATAAAATAAAAAAAATATATATATATATATATATATAAATATATATATATATATATATATATATATATATATATATATATATATATATATATATATATATATATATATATATATATATATATATATATATATATATATATATATATATATATATATATATACATATATATACTACTCATATATATATATATATATATATATATATATATATATATATATATATATATATATATGTTTGTGTGTGTGGATGTAACCTAGATGTGAAAAAAGGAGAGATAGGTAGTATGTTTGAGGAAAGGAAGCTGGATGTTTTGGCTCTGAGTGAAACGAAGCTCAAGGGTAAATGGGAAGAGTGGTTTGGGAATGTCTTGGGAGTAAAGTCAGGGGTTTGTGAGAGGACAAGAGCAAGGGAAGGAGTAGCAGTACTCCTGAAACAGGAGTTGTGGGAGTATGTGATAGAATGTGAGAAAGTAAATTCTCGATTGATATGGGTAAAACTGAAAGTTCATGGAGAGAGATGGGTGATTATTGATGCATATGCACCTGGGCATGAGAAGAAAGATCATGAGAGGCTAGTGTTTTGGGAGCAGCTGAATGAGTGTGTTAGTGGTTTTGATGCACGAGACCGGGTTATGGTGATGGGTGATTTGAATGCAAAGGTGAGTAATGTGGTAGTTGAGGGAACAATTGGTATACATGGGGTGTTCAGTGTTGTAAATGGAAATGGTGAAGAGCTTGTAGATTATGTGCTGAAAAAGGACTGGTGATTGGGAATACCTGGTTTAAAAAGCGAGATATACATAAGTATACGTATGTAAGTAGGAGAGATGGCCAGAGAGCGTTATTGGATTAACTGTTAATTGACAGGCGCGCGAAAGAGAGACTTTTGGATGTTAATGTGCTGAGAGGTGCAACTGGGGGGATGTCTGATCATTATGTTGTGGAGGCTAAGGTGAAGATTTGTATGAGTTTTCAGAAAAGAAGAGTGAATGTTGGGGTGAAGAGGGTGGTGAGAGTAAGTGAGCTTGGGAAGGAGACTTGTGTGAGGAAGTACCAGGAGAGTCTGAGTACAGAATGGAAAAAGGTGAGAACAATGGAAGTAAGGGGAGTGCGTGAGGAATGGGATGTATTTAGGGAATCAGTGATGGATTGCGCAAAAGATGCCAGTGGCATGAGAAGAGTGGGAGGTGGGTTGATTAGAAAGGATAGTGAGTAGTGGGATGAAGAAGTAAGATTATTAGTGAAAGAGAAGAGAGAGGCATTTGGACGACTTTTGTAGGGAAAAAATGCAATTGAGTGGGAGATGTATAAAAGAAAGAGACAGGAGGTCAAGAGAATGGTTCAAGAGGTGAAAAAGAGGGCAAATGAGAGTTGGGGTGAGAGAGTATCATTAAATTTCAGGGAGAAAAAAAAGATGTTCTGGAAGGAGGTAAATAAAGTGCGTAAGACAAGGGAGCAAATGGGAACTTCAGTGAAGGGCGCAAATGGGGAGGTGATAACAAGTAGTGGTGATGTGAGAAGGAGATGGAGTGAGTATTTTGAAGGTTTGTTGAATGTGTTTGATGATAGATTAGCAGATATAGGGTGTTTTTGTCGAGGTGGTGTGCAAAGTGAGAGGGTTAAGGAAAATGATTTGGTAAACAGAAAAGAGGTAGTAAAAACTTTGCGGAAGATGAAAGCCGGCAAGGCAGCAGGTTTCGATGGTATTTCAGTGGAATTTATTAAAAAATGGGTTGACTGTATTATTGACTGGTTGGTAAGGTTATTTAATGTATGTATGACTCATGATGAGGTGCCTGAGGATTGGCGGAGTGCGTGCATAGTGCCTTTGTACAAAGGCAGGGGGTTAAGGGTGAGTGTTCGAATTACGAAGGTATAAGTTTGTTGAGTATTCCTGGTAAATTATATGGGAGGGTATTGATTGAGAGGGTGAAGGCATGTATAGAGCATCAGATTGGTTAAGAGCAGTGTGGTTTCAGAAGTGCTAGAGGATGTGTGGATCAGGTGTTTGCTTTGAAGAATGTATGTGAGAAATACTTAGAAAAGCAAATGGATTTGTATGTAGCATTTATGGATCTGGAGAAGGCATATGATAGAGTTGATAGAGATGCTCTGTGGAAGGTATTAAGAATATATGGTGTGGGAGGCAAGTAGTTAGAAGCAGTGAAAAGTTTTTATCGAGGATGTAAGGCATGTGTACGTGTAGGAAGAGAGGAAAGTGATATATATATATATATATATATATATATATATATATATATATATATATATATATATATATATATATATATATATATATATATATATATATATATATATATATATATATATATATATATATATATATATATATATATATATTTTTTTTTTTTTTTTTTTGCTTATTCGCTGTCTCCCGCGTTTGCGAAGTAGCGCAAGGAAACAGACGAAAGAAATGGCCCAACCCACCCCCATACACATGTATATACATACGTCCACACACGCAAATATACATACCTACTCAGCTTTCCATGGTTTACCCCAGACGCTTCACATGCCTTGATTCAATCCACTGACAGCACGTCAACCCCGGTATACCACATCGCTCCAATTCACTCTATTCCTTGCCATCCTTTCACCCTCCTTCATGTTCAGGCCCCGATCACACAAAATCTTTTTCACTCCATCTTTCCACCTCCAATTTCGTCTCCCTCTTCTCCTCGTTCCCTCCACCTCCGACACATATATCCTCTTGGTCAATCTTTCCTCACTCATTCTCTCCATATGCTCAAACCATTTCAAAACACCCTCTTATGCTCTCTCAACCACGCTGTTTTTATTTCCACACATCTCTCTTACCCTTACGTTACATATTCGATCAAACCACCTCACACCACACATTGTCCTCAAACATCTCATTTCCAGCACATCCATCCTCCTGCGCACAACTCTATCCATAGCCCACGCCTCGCAACCATACAACATTGTTGGAACCACTATTCCTTCAAACATACC
>NC_092237.1:31396498-31433998 GCF_036320965.1 Panulirus ornatus
AGGAGAAAGTTGAGAGTCAACGTGAATAAAGCAAGGTTGAAGGTAAAGTTTGTTGGGATGTAAGTTTGAATGGAGAAAAATTGGAGGAAGTATAGTTTTTTAGATATCTGGCAGTGGACTTTGTAGCAAATGGAACCATGGAAGGTGGAAGTGAGTCATAAGGTGGGGGAGGGGAAGGAGGTTCTGGGAGCAATGAAGAACGTGTGGAAAGAGAGGTTATTTCAGAGAGCAAAAATGGGTTTGTTTGAAGGAATAGCAGTTCCAAGAATATTCTATGGCTGCAAGACATGAGCTACATGAAGGAGGGTGGATGTGTTGGAAATGAAATGTTTGAGGACAATATGTGGTGTGAGGTGGTTTGCTCAAATAAGTACTAAAAGGTTAAGAGTGATGTGTTGTAACAAAAAGAGTGGGGTGTGTTGAAATGGTTTGGGCACATGTAATAAATGAGAGAGGAAAGGTTGACAAAGAGGACATACGTGTCAAAGCTGGAGTGAAGTGGGAGACCAAAGTGGAAGTGGAAGGATGGAGTGAAAAAGATTTTGAGCGAATGAGGCCCGAACATGCAGGAGAGTGAAAGGCATGCATTAAAGAGAGTGAATTGGAATGTTGTGTTATACTGGGCCCGACGTGCTGTCAATGGACTGAACCAAGGTAAACCATGGAAAGGTATGTGGGGACTAGAAGTGGATAGGGAAGTGTGGTTTTGGTGCATTATGTATGACAGCAAGAGACTGATTGTGAACAAATGTTGCCTGGTTTCCTGGCAATAACTCGCTGACATGGGGTGGCAATGTATATGCATTACTTTGACTCCACCTGCCAGTGATTTGCTGTATCATCATCACTGGGTGGAAGGGAGAACAGTCTCACTAAGGACCTTTTCATTCCAATGGAGTATATAATTTCTCCGATCCATCTTGGAGTGCAGCCTCAAAGTTCAAAAGCCCTATAAAAGGAGTCCTGATGTTGTATAATAATAATGTCAAAAGGTCTTTAATTTGTCTGATATTTCTGAAATAAACATGTTAGCATCTCTGGGTTATGTATGGTACACCACTGCTTTTAATAAAAACCCTTAGTCACAGGTTCAGTCTCACTCTTAAATGTTCCTCTAACCCAAAGTTTAGTTTCTGTTGTGTTACTTATTCTCCACAACTGGTTTCTCGCTTTGTTATTGTATTTTTCATCAATTTTTCACAACAGCCTTTCAGTAGCTGACTAGGTTTTCATTTTACAGTTTCTACTGTGAGCCTCCATCATAGCTTAATTCTTGACAATAACTTCAATCATCAATGGATGAGGCTGATACTGTGGTCAAATGTCTTTCATCACCATCTGGGAATTTGAGCATCCTTGTTCACACCAGATACCTAGTGATTTTACAAAGGATGTTTCAACACCAGTAGTATTTCAGAGACGCAGCTGACAATGAACTCAGGACTTCTTAGCCATACATAAAGATAAGCTCAGATGTGGAATCCTCCACCATCAAATAAGGGGAGAATTTCTCAAACGTTAGCCTCCTGAACCTGACTCTATTCTCCAGAGTTCTACAACCAATAATAATTCCCTTCTCCTTTGTTGGCTCATTTACTACATGTACCAATGATGGTAGCAGGTGCCTGGTATCAGGTAGACATAAACGTTGTCATCGTTGTAACTTACTATTAATCCTCTTTGTTGGTTAACGATTGCAGATTAACACTGTGCCACAGATAACCATACGTTGATGGACACCATAAAGCGTGATGCAAACTGGTGACATCTGACATATATATATATATATATATATATATATATATATATATATATATATATATATATATATATATATATATATATATATAATAAGGTGTGAAGGGATCAGATAACACCTCCATAACATGGAAGGGTTTAAAGAAAATGGGGGAAAAGACGAGTAAGAACAAGAGACATATAGATACATCTCCCTCCCTCCCTCTCTCCCTCCCTCCCTCACTCTCTCCCTCCCTCACTGACTGAGTGGTCGTCCGTCGCCCACACGACAATTACACAATCAGCAGCAGTTATGTGTGTCGTCCTGCGCGCCCTGCCAACACACGACACCTTTAAAAAAAAACCACGACAGTACGACCAGCTGCTCTGTCGTAGTAGTGTATATGTATATATTTATATATATAAACTTCCGGTCGTTCGACCATGGGCACGAGCTGTTATAACCCTCTGTAACACATTCTTAATAGTCCACGTAACATATATATATATATATATATATATATATATATATATATATATATATATATATATATATATATATATATATCATTTTCATTTATTTATTTTCCTTTGTCGCTGTCTTCCGCGTTAGCGAGGTACCGCAACAAAACAGACGAAAGAATGGCCCAACCCACCCACATACACATGGATATGCATACACGTCCACACACGCAAATATACATACCTATACATCTCAATGTACACACATATATACACACACAGACATATGCATATATACACATGTACATAATTCATACTGTCTGCCTTAATTTATTCCCATCGCCACCTCGACACACATGGAATAACAACCCTCTCCCCCTCATGTGTGCGAGGTAGCGCTAGGAAAAGACAACAAAGACTTCATTCCTCCACAATCAGTCTCTAGCTGTCATGTAATGATGCACCGAAACCACAGCTCCCTTTCCACATCCAGGCCCAACACAACTTTCCATGGTTTACCCAAGACGCTTCACATGCCCTGGTTCAATCCATTGACAGCACGTCGACCCCGGTATACCACATCGTTCCAATTCACTCTGTTCCTTGCACGCCTTTCACCCTCCTGCAGGTTCAGGCCCCGATCACTCAAAATCTTTTTCACTCCATCTTTCCACCTCCAATTTGTCTCCCACTTCTCGTTCCCTTCACCTTTGACACATATATCCTCTTGGTCAATCTTTTCTCACTCATTCTCTCCATGTGACCAAAGCATTTCAAAACACCCTCTTCTACTCTCTCAACCACACTCTTTTTATTTCCATACATCTCTCTTACCCTTAAATTACTTACTCGATCAAAACACCTCACACCACATATTGTCCTCAAACATCTCATTTACAGCACATCCACCCTCCTGCGCACAACTCTATCCATAGCCCACGCCTCGCAACCATACAACATTGTTGGAACCACTATTCCTTCAAACATACCCATTTTTGCTTTTCCGAGATAATATTCTCGACTTCCAAACATTCTTCAAGGCTCCCAGGATTTTCACTCCCTCCCCCACCCTATGATTCACTTCCGCTTCCATGGTTCCCTATGCTGCCAGCTCCACTCCCAGATATCTAGAACACTTTACTTCCTCCAGTTTTTCTCCATTCAAACTTACCTCCCAATTGACTTGACCCTCAACCCTACTGAATCTAATAACCTTGCCCTTATTCACATTTACTCTTAACTTTCTTCTTTCACACACTTTACCAAACTAAGTCACTAGCTTCTGCAGTTTCTCACATGAATCAGTCACCAGCGCTGGATCATCATCGTACAACAACTGACTCACTTCCCAAGCTCTCTCATCCACAATAGACTGCATACTTGCCCCTCTTTCCAAAACTCTTGCATTCACCTCCCTAACAACCCCATCCATAAACAAATTAAACAGCCATGGAGACATCACACACCCCTGCCGCAAACCTACAATCACTGAGAACCAATCACTTTCCTCTCTTCCTAAATGTACACATGCCTTACATCCTCGAAAAAAACTTTTCACTGCTTCTAACAACTTGCCTCCCACACCATATATTCTTAATACCTTCCACAGAGCATCTCTGCACATATATTTATATATATATATATATATATATATATATATATATATATATATATATATATATATATATATATATATATATATATATATATATATATATATATATATATATATATATATATATATATATATATATATATATATATATATATATATATATATATATATATATATATATATATATATGTATATATATATATATATATATATATATATATATATATATATATATATATGTTTCCTTGCGCTACCTCGCAAACGCGGGAGACAGCGGCAAAAAAAAAAAAAAAAAAGATATATATGTATGTGTGTGTCGAGGTGGCGATGGGAATGAATAAGGGCAGACAGTGTAAATTGTGTGCATTGGTATATAGGTACGTGTCTGTGTGTGTATATATATGAGTACATTGAGATGCATAGGTATGCATATTTGCGTGTGTGGACGTGTATGTATATACATGTGTATGGGGATGGGTTGGGCCATTTCTTTTGCCTGTTTCCTTGCGCTGCCTCGCAAACGCGGGAGACAGCGACAAAGCAAAAATATATTCTTATTTTTTATTATACTTTGTCGCTGTCTCCCGCGTTTGCGAGGTAGCGCAAGGAAACAGACGAAAGAAATGGCCCAACCCCCCCCATACACATGTACATACACACGTCCACACACGCAAATATACATACCTACACAGCTTTCCATGGTTTACCCCGGACGCTTCACATGCCTTGATTCAATCCACTGACAGCATGTCAACCCCTGTATACCACATCGCTCCAATTCACTCTATTCCTTGCCCTCCTTTCACCCTCCTGCATGTTCAGGCCCCGATCACACAAAATCCTTTTCACTCCATCTTTCCACCTCCAATTTGGTCTCCCTCTTCTCCTCGTTCCCTCCACCTCCGACACATATATCCTCTTGGTCAATCTTTCCTCACTCATTCTCTCCATGTGCCCAAACCATTTCAAAACACCCTCTTCTGCTCTCTCAACCACGCTCTTTTTATTTCCACACATCTCTCTTACCCTTACGTTACTTACTCGATCAAACCACCTCACACCACACATTGTCCTCAAACATCTCATTTCCAGCACATCTATCCTCCTGCGCACAACTCTATCCATAGCCCACGCCTCGCAACCATACAACATTGTTGGAACTACTATTCCTTCAAACATACCCATTTTTGCTTTCCGGGATAATGTTCTCGACTTCCACACATTTTTCAAGGCTCCCAAAATTTTCGCCCCCTCCCCCACCCTATGATCCACTTCCGCTTCCATGGTTCCATCCGCTGACAGATCCACTCCCAGATATCTAAAACACTTCACTTCCTCCAGTTTTTCTCCATTCAAACTCACCTCCCAATTGACTTGACCCTCAACCCTACTGTACCTAATAACCTTGCTCTTATTCACATTTACTCTTAACTTTCTTCTTCCACACACTTTACCAAACTCCGTCACCAGCTTCTGCAGTTTCTCACATGAATCCGCCACCAGCGCTGTATCATCAGCGAACAACAACTGACTCACTTCCCAAGCTCTCTCATCCCCAACAGACTTCAGACTTGCCCCTCTTTCCAAGACTCTTGCATTTACCTCCCTAACAACCCCATCCATAAACAAATTAAACAACCATGGAGACATCACACACCCCTGCCGCAAACCTACATTCACTGAGAACCAATCACTTTCCTCTCTTCCTACACGTACACATGCCTTACATCCTCGATAAAAACTTTTCACTGCTTGTAACAACTTGCCTCCCACACCATATATTCTTAATACCTTCCACAGAGCATCTCTATCAACTCTATCATATGCCTTCTCCAGATCCATAAATGCTACATACAAATCCATTTGCTTTTCTAAGTATTTCTCGCATACATTCTTCAAAGCAAACACCTGATCCACACATCCTCTACCACTTCTGAAACCACACTGCTCTTCCCCAATCTGATGCTCTGTACATGCCTTCACCCTCTCAATCAATACTCTCCCATATAATTTACCAGGAATACTCAACAAACTTATACCTCTGTAATTTGAGCACTCACTCTTATCCCCTTTGCCTTTGTACAATGGCACTATGCACGCATTCCGCCAATCCTCAGGCACCTCACCATGAGTCATACATACATTAAATAACCTTACCAACCAGTCAACAATACAGTCACCCCCTTTTTTAATAAATTCCACTGCAATACCATCCAAACCTGCTGCCTTGCCGGCTTTCATCTTCCGCAAAGCTTTTACTACCTCTTCTCTGTTTACCAAATCATTTTCCCTAACCCTCTCACTTTGCACACCACCTCGACCCAAACACCCTATATCTGCCACTCTGTCATCAGACACATTCAACAAACCTTCAAAATACTCATTCCATCTCCTTCTCACATCACCACTACTTGTTATCACCTCCCCATTTACGCCCTTCACTGAAGTTCCCATTTGCTCCCTTGTCTTACGCACCCTATTTACCTCCTTCCAGAACATCTTTTTATTCTCCCTAAAATTTACTGATAGTCTCTCACCCCAACTCTCATTTGCCCTTTTTTTTCACCTCTTGCACCTTTCTCTTGACCTCCTGTCTCTTTCTTTTATACTTCTCCCACTCAATTGCATTTTTTCCCTGCAAAAATCGTCCAAATGCCTCTCTCTTCTCTTTCACTAATACTCTTACTTCTTCATCCCACCACTCACTACCCTTTCTAAACAGCCCACCTCCCGCTCTTCTCATGCCACAAGCATCTTTTGCGCAATCCATCACTGATTCCCTAAATACATCCCATTCCTCCCCCACTCCCCTTACTTCCATTGTTCTCACCTTTTTCCATTCTGTACACAGTCTCTCCTGATACTTCTTCACACAGGTCTCCTTCCCAAGCTCACTTACTCTCACCACCTTCTTCAACCCAACATTCACTCTTCTTTTCTGAAAACCCATACTAATCTTCACCTTAGCCTCCACAAGATAATGATCAGACATCCCTCCAGTTGCACCTCTCAGCACATTGACATCCAAAAGTCTCTCTTTCGCACGCCTGTCAATTAACACGTAATCCAATAACGCTCTCTGGCCATCTCTCTTACTTACATAAGTATACTTATGTATATCTCGCTTTTCAAACCAGGTATTCCCAATCATCAGTCCTTTTTCAGCACATAAATCTACAAGCTCTTCACCATTTCCATTTACAACACTGAACACCCCATGCATACCAATTATTCCCTCAACTGCCACATTACTCACCTTTGCATTCAAATCACCCATCACTATAACCCGGTCTCGTGCATCAAAACCGCTAACACACTCATTTAGCTGCTCCCAAAACACTTGCCTCCATGATCTTTCTTCTCATGCCCAGGTGCATATGCACCAATAATCACCCACCTCTCTCCATCAACTTTCAATTTTACTCATATTAATCGAGAATTTACTTTCTTACATTCTATCACATACTCCCACAACTCCTGTTTCAGGAGTATTGCTACTCCATCCCTTGCTCTTGTCCTCTCACTAACCCCTGACTTCACTCCCCAGACATTTCCAAACCATTCTTCCCCTTTACCCTTGAGCTTCGTTTCACTCAGAGCCAAAACATCCAGGTTCCTTTCCTCAAACATACTACCTATCTCTCCTTTTTTCACATCTTGGTTACATCCACACACATTTAGGCACCCCACTCTGAGCCTTCGAGGAGGATGAGCACTCCCCGCGTGACTCCTTCTTCTGTTTCCCATTTTAGAAAGTTAATACAAGGAGGGGAGGATTTCCGGCCCCCCGCTCCCGTCCCCTCTAGTCGCTTTCTACGACACGCGAGGAATACGTGGGAAGTATTCTTTCACCCCTATCCCCAGGGATAATATACATATATATATATACACACACACACACACACACACACACACACACACACGCACACACACACACACATATACATATGAAAAATGTAAGAAACAATTTAGAAAACAAACTTTTAGCTTGAAATGAATGAAAAAATGAACGTCACATAATGGTTCAACCTCTGGCTATGGAAAAGGAAATGTACAATTTATTCACACAAACGTCAATAGCAGTTCTCATCAATTTCACCACTGAATCAATAAGCTTCAATGTCTAAGCTACATTTTTCTCCAACTTCACTATTTTCTTGTCAAAACACCATGCATGAAATCTATCACTCCAGTAACACAACTATAAACATTTACTTCCCCTTTAAAAAGTTCTGGGGAAGTCTGTCTCGATACACTGCGGCGAGGCGACGCGACGCTGACACAATCACTGTCACAATATCACTTCTGCCTCCTTCCAAGCGTTGTTTCAGGGAATAATTCCGGGTTGCTGAAGTGCCGCATAGGCTGGCACGATAGCCCGGGCCACATCGAAGACGGAAGATGAAAGCCGGCAAGGCAGCTGGTTTGGATGGTATTGCAGTGGAATTTATTAAAAAAGGGGGTGACTGTATTGTTGACTGGTTGGTAAGGTTATTTAATGTATGTATGACTCATGGTGAGGTGCCTGAGGATTGGCCGAATGCGTGCATAGTGCCATTGTACAAAGGCAAAGGGGATAAGAGTGAGTGCTCAAATTACAGAGGTATAAGTTTGTTGAGTATTCCTGGTAAATTATATGGGAGGGTATTGATTGAGAGGGTGAAGGCATATACAGAGCATCAGATTGGGGAAGAGCAGTGTGGTTTCAGAAGTGGTAGAGGATGTGTGGATCAGGTGTTTGCTTTGAAAAATGTATGTGAGAAATACTTAGAAAAGCAAATGGATTTGTATGTAGCATTTATGGATCTGGAGAAGGCATATGATAGAGTTGATAGAGATGCTCTGTGGAAGGTATTAAGAACATATATATATATATATATATATATATATATATATATATATATATATATATATATATATATATATATATATATATATATATACATATATATATATATATATATATATATATATATATATATATATATATATATATATATATATATATATATATATATATATATATATATATATATATATATATATATTTATATATATATAAATATATATATGTCTGGCGAGGTGGCGATGGGAATGAATAAAGGCAGACCTCCTGCCTCTTTTTATTATACATCTCCCACTCATTTGCATTTTTTTCCTGCAAATATCATCCAAATACCTCTCTCTCCTCTTTCACTAATAATCTTAATTCTTCATTCCACCACTCGCTACCCTTTATATTCAGCCCACCTCCAATGCTTCTCATGCCACAAGCATCTTTTGCGCAAGCCATCACTGCTTCCCTAAATACATCCCATTCCTCCCCCACTCCCCTTACCTCCTTTGTTTTCACCTTTTTCCATTTTGTACTCAGTCTCTCCTGGCACTTCCTCACATAAGTCTCCTTCCCAGGCTCACTTACTCTCACCACTGTCTTCACATCAACATTCCCTCTTCTTTTCTGAAAACCCCTACAAATCTTCACCTTCGCCTCCACAAGATAATGAGCAGACTTCCCTCCAGTTGCACCTCTCAGCACATTAACATCCAAGAGTCTCTCTTTCGCGCGCCTATCAATTAACACATAATCCAATAATGCTCTCTGGCGATCTCTCGTACTTAATAGGTATTCCCAATCACCATTTCTTTTTCAGCACACAAATCCACAAGCAATTCACCATTTCCATTTAAAACACTGAACACCCCATGTATACCAATTATTCCCTCACCTGCCACATTACTCACCTTTGCATTCAAATCACCCATCACTAAAACCCGGTCTTGTGCATCAAAACCACTAACACACTCATTCAGCTGCTCCCAAAACACTTGCCTCTCATGATCTTTCTTCTCACGCCCAGGTGCATATATACCAATAATCACCAATCTCTCTCAAACGACTTTCAGTTTTACACATATCAATCTAGAATTTACTTTCTTTCACTCTATCACATACTCCCACAACTCCTGTCTCATGAGTAGTGCTACTCCTTCCCTTGCTCTTGTCATCTCACTAACCCTGGACTTTACTCGCAAGACATTCCCAAACCACTCTTCCCCTTTACCCTTGAGCTTCATTTCACTCAGAGCCAAAACATCCAGGTTCCTTTCCTGAAACATACTACCTATCTCTCCTTTTTTCTCATCTTGGTCACATCCAGAGATATTAACTCACACTAATCTGATCCTTCTAGGAGGATGAGTACTCCCCGCGTGACTCCTTCTTCTTCCCGTTTTAGAAAGTCAAAATACAGGGATGGGAAGGTTTCTGGCCCACCGCTCCCGTCCCCTTTAGTTCCTCACGTGTCCTAGAAGGAGACTAAAGTGGACGGGAGCGAGGGGCTAGAAACCCTCCCCTCCTTGCATTTTAACTTTCTAAAATGGGAAACAGAAGAAGGAACTACGCGGGGAGTGCTCATCCTCCTCGAAGGCTCAGATTGGAGTTCTAAATGTGTGTGGATGTAACCAAGATGAGAAAAAAGGAGAGATAGGTAGTATGTTTGAGGAAAAGAACCCGGATGTTTTGGCTCTGAGTGGAACGAAGCTCAAGGGTAAAGGGTAAGTGTGTTTTGGGAATGTCTTGGGAGTAAAGTCAAGAGTTAGTTAGAGGACAAGAGCAAGGCAAGGAGTAGCACTATTCCTGAAACAGGAGTGGTGGGAGTATGTGATAGAGTATAAGAAAGTAAACTCTAGATTGATATGGGTAAAACTGAAAGTTGATGGAGAGAGATGTGTGATTATTGGTGCATATGCACCTGGCCATGAGAAGAAAGATCAAGAGAGCCAAATGTTCTGGGAGCAGCTGAATGAGTGTGTTAGTGGTTTTGATGCACGAGAAAGGGTTATAGTGATGGGTGATTTAAATGCAGAGGTGAATAATGTGGCAGTTGAGGGAATAACTGGTATACATTGGGTGTTCAGTGTTGCAAATGGAAATGGTGCAGAGCTGGAAGATTTATGTGCTGAAAAAGGACTGATGATTGGGAATACCTAGTTTAAAAAGAGAGATATACATAAGTATACGTATGTAAGTAGGAGAGATGGCCAGAGAGCGTTATTGGATTACGTGTTAATTGATAGGCGGGCGAAAGAGAGACTTTTGGATGTTAATGTGCTGAGAGTTGCAACTGGAGGGATGTCTGATCATTATCTTGTGGAGGCGAAGGTGAAGATTTGTAGAGGTTTTTACAAAAGAAGAGAGAATATTTGGGTGAAGAGAGTGGTGAGAGTAAGTGAGCTTGGGAAGGAGACTTGTGTGACGAAGTACCAGGAGAGACTGAACACAGAATGGAAAAAGGTGAGAACAAAGAAGGTAAGGGGAGTGGGGGAGGAATGGGATATATTTAGGGAATCAGTGATGGCTTGCGCAAAAGATGCTTGTGGCATGAGAAGCGTGGGAGGTGGGCAGATTAGAAAGGTTACTGAGTGGTGGGATGAAGAAGTAAGATTATTAGTGAAAGAGAATAGAGAGGCATTTGGATGATTTTTGCTTGGAAATAATACAAATGAGTGTGAGATGTATAAAAGAAAGAGGCAGGAGGTCAAGAGAAAGGTGCATGAGGTGAAAAAGATGGCAAATGAGAGTTGGGGTGACAGAGTATCATTAAATTTTAGGGAGAATAAAAAGCGGGGGGCCGGAAATCCTCCCCTCCTGGTATTAACTTTCTAAAATGGGAAACAGAAGAAGGAGTCACGCGGGGAGTGCTCACCCTCCTCGAAGGCTCAGAGTGGGGTGCCTAAATGTGTGTGGATGTAACCAAGATGTGAAAAAAGGAGAGATAGGTAGTATGTTTGAGGAAAGGAACCTGGATGTTTTGGCTCTGAGTGAAACGAAGCTCAAGGGTAAAGGGGAAGAGTGGTTTGGAAATGTCTGGGGAGTGAAGTCAGGGGTTAGTGAGAGGACAAGAGCAAGGGAAGGAGTAGCAATACTCCTGAAACAGGAGTTGTGGGAGTATGTGATAGAATGTAAGAAAGTAAATTCTCGATTAATATGGGTAAAATTGAAAGTTGATGGAGAGAGGTGGGTGATTATTGGTGCATATGCACCTGGGCATGAGAAGAAACATCATGAGAGGCAAGTGTTTTGGGAGCAGCTAAATGAGTGTGTTAGCGGTTTTGATGCACGAGACCGGGTTATAGTGATGGGTGATTTGAATGCAAAGGTGAGTAATGTGGCAGTTGAGGGAATAATTGGTATGCATGGGTTGTTCAGTGTTGTAAATGGAAATGGTGAAGAGCTTGTAGATTTATGTGCTGAAAAAGGACTGATGATTGGGAATACCTGGTTTAAAAAGCGAGATATACATAAGTATACTTATGTAAGTAGGAGAGATGGCCAGAGAGCGTTATTGGATTACGTGTTAATTGACAGGCTTGCGAAAGAGAGACTTTTGGATGTCAATGTGCTGAGAGGTGCAACTGGAGGGATGTCTGATCATTATCTTGTGGAGGCTAAGGTGAAGATTAGTATGGGTTTTCAGAAAAGAAGAGTGAATGTTGGGGTGAAGAAGGTGGTGAGAGTAAGTGAGCTTGGGAAGGAGACCTGTGTGAAGAAGTATCAGGAGAGACTGTGTACAGAATGGAAAAAGGTGAGAACAATGGAAGTAAGGGGAGTGGGGGAGGAATGGGATGTATTTAGGGAATCAGTGATGGATTGCGCAAAAGATGCTTGTGGCATGAGAAGAGCGGGAGGTGGGTTGTTTAGAAAGGGTAGTGAGTGGTAGGATGAAGAAGTAAGAGTATTAGTGAAAGAGAAGAGAGAGGCATTTGGACGATTTTTGCAGGGAAAAAATGCAATTGAGTGGGAGAAGTATAAAAGAAAGAGACAGGAGGTCAAGAGAAAGGTGCAAGAGGTGAAAAAAAGGGCAAATGAGAGTTGGGGTGAGAGACTATCAGTAAATTTTAGGGAGAATAAAAAGATGTTCTGGAAGGAGGTAAATAGGGTGCGTAAGACAAGGGAGCAAATGGGAACTTCAGTGAAGGGCGTAAATGGGGAGGTGATAACAAGTAGTGGTGATGTGAGAAGGAGATGGAATGAGTATTTTGAAGGTTTGTTGAATGTGTCTGATGACAGAGTGGCAGATATAGGGTGTTTGGGTCGAGGTGGTGTGCAAAGTGAGAGGGTTAGGGAAAATGATTTGGTAAACAGAGATGAGGTAGTAAAAGCTTTGCGGAAGATGAAAGCCGGCAAGGCAGCAGGTTTGGATGGTATTGCAGTGGAATTTATTAAAAAAAGGGGGTGACTGTATTGTTGACTGGTTGGTAAGGTTATTTAATGTATGTATGACTCATGGTGAGGTGCCTGAGGATTGGCGGAATGCTTGCATAGTGCCATTGTACAAAGGCAAAGGGGATAAGAGTGAGTGCTCAAATTACAGAGGTATAAGTTTGTTGAGTATTCCTGGTTAAATTATATGGGAGGGTATTGATTGAGAGGGTGAAGGCATGTACAGAGCATCAGATTGGGGAAGAGCAGTGTGGTTTCAGAAGTGGTAGAGGTTGTGTGGATGAGGTGTTTGCTTTGAAGAATGTATGTGAGAAATACTTAGAAAAGCAAATGGATTTCTATGTAGCATTTATGGATCTGGAGAAGGCATATGATAGAGTTGATAGAGATGCTCTGTGGAAGGTATTAAGAATATATTTTTTTTTTTTTTTTTTTTTTTTTTTAAAAAATTTTTTTTTGGGTTATTTTTTTTTTTTTTTAAAAAAATTTTTTTTTTTTTTTTTTTTTTTTTTTTTTTTTTTTTTTTTTTTTTTTTTTTTTTTTTTTTTTTTTTTTAAAATTTTTTTTTTTTTTTTTTTTTTTTTTGCAGTTGAGGGAATAACTGGTATACATTGGGTGTTTCAGTGTTGCAAATGGATATTGTGCAGAGCTGGAAGATTTATGTGCTGAAAAAGGACTGGTGATTGGGAATACCTAGTTTAAAAGAGAGATATACATAAGTATACGTATGTAAGTAGGAGAGATGGCCAGAGAGCGTTATTGGATTACGTGTTAATTCATAGGCGGGCGAAAAGAGACTTTTGGATGTTAATGTGCTGAGAGTTGCAAACTGGAGGGGATGTCTAATCATTATCTTGTGGAGGCGAAGGTGAAGATTTGTAGAGGTTTTTAGAAAAGAAGAGAGAATATTTGGGTGAAGAGAGTGGTGAGAGTAAGTGAGTTTGGGGAAGGAGACTTGTGTGACGATAGTACCAGGAGAGACTGAACACAGAATGGAAAAAGGTGAGAACAAAGAAGGTAAGGGGAGTGGGGGAGGAATGGGATGTATTTAGGATCAGTGATGGCTTGCGCAAAAGATGCTTGTGGCATGAGAAGCGTGGGAGGTGGGCAGATTAGAAAGGTTACTGAGTGGGGGATGAAGAAGTAAGATTATTGGGTGAAAGAGAATAGAGAGGCATTTGGATGATTTTTGCTTGGAAATAATACAAATGAGTGTGAGATGTATAAAAGAAAGAGGCAGGAGGTCAAGAGAAAGGTGCATGAGGTGAAAAAGATGGCAAATGAGAGTTGGGGTGCCCAGAGTATCATTAAATTTTAGGGAGAATAAAAAGCGGGGGGCCGGAAATCCTCCCCTCCTGTATTAACTTTCTAAAATGGGAAACAGAGAAGGAGTCACGCGGGGAGTGCTCACCCCCTCGAAGGCTCAGAGTGGGGTGCCTAAATGTGTGTGGATGTAACCAAGATGTGAAAAAAGGAGAGATAGGTAGTATGTTTGAGGAAAGGAACCTGGATGTTTTGGCTCTGAGTGAAACGAAGCTCAAGGGTAAAGGGGGAAGAGTGGTTTGGAAATGTCTGGGGAGTGAAGTCAGGGGTTAGTGAGAGGACAAGAGCAAGGGAAGGAGTAGCAATACTCCTGAAACAGGAGTTGTGGGAGTATGTGATAGAATGTAAGAAAGTAAATTCTCGATTAATATGGGTAAAATTGAAAGTTGATGGAGAGAGGTGGGTGATTATTGGTGCATATGCACCTGGGCATGAGAAGAAACATCATGAGAGGCAAGTGTTTTGGGAGCAGCTAAATGAGTGTGTTAGCGGTTTTGATGCACGAGACCGGGTTATAGTGATGGGTGATTTGAATGCAAAGGTGAGTAATGTGGCAGTTGAGGGAATAATTGGTATGCATGGGTTGTTCAGTGTTGTAAATGGAAATGGTGAAGAGCTTGTAGATTTATGTGCTGAAAAAGGACTGATGATTGGGAATACCTGGTTTAAAAAGCGAGATATACATAAGTATACTTATGTAAGTAGGAGAGATGGCCAGAGAGCGTTATTGGATTACGTGTTAATTGACAGGCTTGCGAAAGAGAGACTTTTGGATGTTAATGTGCTGAGAGGTGCAACTGGAGGGATGTCTGATCATTATCTTGTGGAGGCTAAGGTGAAGATTAGTATGGGTTTTCAGAAAAGAAGAGTGAATGTTGGGGTGAAGAAGGTGGTGAGAGTAAGTGAGCTTGGGAAGGAGACCTGTGTGAGAAGTATCAGGAGAGACTGTGTACAGAATGGAAAAAGGTGAGAACAATGGAAGTAAGGGGAGTGGGGGAGGAATGGGATGTATTTAGGGAATCAGTGATGGATTGCGCAAAAGATGCTTGTGGCATGAGAAGAGCGGGAGGTGGGTTGTTTAGAAAGGGTAGTGAGTGGTAGGATGAAGAAGTAAGAGTATTAGTGAAAGAGAAGAGAGAGGCATTTGGACGATTTTTGCAGGGAAAAAATGCAATTGAGTGGGAGAAGTATAAAAGAAAGAGACAGGAGGTCAAGAGAAAGGTGCAAGAGGTGAAAAAAAGGGCAAATGAGAGTTGGGGTGAGAGACTATCAGTAAATTTTAGGGAGAATAAAAAGATGTTCTGGAAGGAGGTAAATAGGGTGCGTAAGACAAGGGAGCAAATGGGAACTTCAGTGAAGGGCGTAAATGGGGAGGTGATAACAAGTAGTGGTGATGTGAGAAGGAGATGGAATGAGTATTTTGAAGGTTTGTTGAATGTGTCTGATGACAGAGTGGCAGATATAGGGTGTTTGGGTCGAGGTGGTGTGCAAAGTGAGAGGGTTAGGGAAAATGATTTGGTAAACAGAGATGAGGTAGTAAAAGCTTTGCGGAAGATGAAAGCCGGCAAGGCAGCAGGTTTGGATGGTATTGCAGTGGAATTTATTAAAAAAGGGGGTGACTGTATTGTTGACTGGTTGGTAAGGTTATTTAATGTATGTATGACTCATGGTGAGGTGCCTGAGGATTGGCGGAATGCTTGCATAGTGCCATTGTACAAAGGCAAAGGGGATAAGAGTGAGTGCTCAAATTACAGAGGTATAAGTTTGTTGAGTATTCCTGGTAAATTATATGGGAGGGTATCGATTGAGAGGGTGAAGGCATGTACAGAGCATCAGATTGGGGAAGAGCAGTGTGGTTTCAGAAGTGGTAGAGGTTGTGTGGATGAGGTGTTTGCTTTGAAGAATGTATGTGAGAAATACTTAGAAAAGCAAATGGATTTCTATGTAGCATTTATGGATCTGGAGAAGGCATATGATAGAGTTGATAGAGATGCTCTGTGGAAGGTATTAAGAATATATGGTGTGGGAGGCAAGTTGTTAGAAGCAGTGAAAAGTTTTTATCGAGGATGTAAGGCATGTGTACGTGTAGGAAGAGAGGAAAGTGATTGGTTCTCAGTGAATGTAGGTTTGCGGCAGGGGTGTGTGATGTCTCCATGGTTGTTTAATTTGTTTATGGATGGGGTTGTTAGGGAGGTAAATGCAAGAGTCTTGGAAAGAGGGGCAAGTATGAAGTCTGCTGGGGATGAGAGAGCTTAGGAGGTGAGTCAGTTGTTGTTCGCTGATGATACAGCGCTGGTGGCGGATTCATGTGAGAAACTGCAGAAGCTGGTGACGGAGTTTGGTAAAGTGTGTGGAAGAAGAAAGTTAAGAGTAAATGTGAATAAGAGCAAGGTTATTAGGTACAGTAGGGTTGAGGGTCAAGTCAATTGGGAGGTGAGTTTGAATGGAGAAAAACTGGAGGAAGTGAAGTGTTTTAGATATCTGAGAGTGGATCTGTCAGCGGATGGAACCATGGAAGCGGAAGTGGATCATAGGGTGGGGGAGGGGGCGAAAATTTTGGGAGCCTTGAAGAATGTGTGGAAGTCGAGAACATTATCCCGGAAAGCAAAAATGGGTATGTTTGAAGGAATAGTAGTTCCAACAATGTTGTATGGTTGCGAGGCGTGGGCTATGGATAGAGTTGTGCGCAGGAGGATGGATGTGCTGGAAATGAGATGTTTGAGGACAATGTGTGGTGTGAGGGGGTTTGATCGAGTAAGTAACGTAAGGGTAAGAGAGATGTGTGGAAATAAAAAGAGCGTGGTTGAGAGAGCAGAAGAGGGTGTTTTGAAATGGTTTGGGCACATGGAGAGAATGAGTGAGGAAAGATTGACCAAGAGGATATATGTGTCGGAGGTGGAGGGAACGAGGAGAAGAGGGATACCAAATTGGAGGTGGAAAGATGGAGTGAAAAGGATTTTGTGTGATCGGGGCCTGAACATGCAGGAGGGTGAAAGGAGGGCAAGGAATAGAGTGAATTGGAGCGATGTGGTATACAGGGGTTGACGTGCTGTCAGTGGATTGAATCAAGGCATGTGAAGCGTCCGGGGTAAACCATGGAAAGCTGTGTAGGTATGTATATTTGCGTGTGTGGACGTGTGTATGTACATGTGTATGGGGGGGGGTTGGGCCATTTCTTTCGTCTGTTTCCTTGCGCTACCTCGCAAACGCGGGAGACAGCGACAAAGTATAAAAAAAAAAAAAAGATGTTCTGGAAGGAGGTAAATAAAGTGCGTAAGACAAGGGAGCAAATGGGAACTTCAGTGAATGGGGCTGATGAGGAGGTGATAACAAGTTTTGGTGATGTGAGAAGAATATGAAGTGAGTATTTTGAAGGTTTGTTGAATGTGTTTGATGATAGAGTGGCAGATATAGGGTGTTTTGGTCGAGGTGGTGTGCAAAGTCAAAGGGTTTGGGAAAATGACTTGGTAAACAGAGAAGAGGTAGTAAAAGCTTTGCGGAAGATGAAAGCCGGCAAGGCAGTGGGTTTGGATGGTATTGCAGTGGAATTTATTAAAAAAGGGGTGACTATTGTTGGCTGGTTGGTAAGGTTATCTAATGTATGTATGATTTATGGTGAGGTGCCTGAGGATTGGCGGAATGCTTGCATAGCGCTATTGTACAAAGGCAAAGGGGATAAGAGTGAATGCTCAAATTATAGAGGTATACGTTTGTTGAGTATTCCTGGTAAATTATATGGGAGGGTATTGATTGAGAGGGTGAAGGCATGTATAGAGCATCAGATTGGGGAAGAGCAGTGTGGTTTCAGAAGTGGTAGAGGATGTGTGGACCAGGTGTTTGCTTTGAAAAATGTATGTGAGAAATACTTAGAAAAGCAAATGGATTTGTATGTAACATTTATGGATCTGGAGAAGGCATATGCTAGAGTTGATAGAGATGCTCTGTGGAAGGTATTATGAATATATTGTATGGGAGGCAAGTTGTTAGAAGCAGTGAAAAGTTTTTATCGAGGATGTAAGGCGTGTGTATGTGTAGGAAGAGAGGAAAGTGATTGGTTTTTAGTGAATGTAGGCTTGCGGCAGGGGCGTGTGATGTCTACATGGTTGTTTAATTTGTTTATAGATGGGGTTGTTAGTGAGGTGAATGCAAGAGTTTTGGAAAGAGGGGCAAGTATGCAGTCTGTTGTTGGTGAGAGAGCTTGGGAAGTGAGTCAGTTGTTGTTCGCTGATGATACATTGCTGGTGGCTGATTCTTGTGAGAAACTGCATAAGCTAGTGACTGAATTTGGTAAAGTGTGTGAAAGAAGAAAGTTGAGAGTAGATGTGAATAAGAGTAAGGTTATTAGGTACAGTAGGGTTGAGGGCCCAGTAAATTGGGAGGTAAGTTTGAATGGAGAAAAACTGGAGGAAGTGAAGTGTTTTACATATATTCGAGTGGATTTGGCAGCGGATGGAACCATGGAGGCGGAAGTGAATCATAGGGTGGGGGAGGGGTTGAAAATTCTGGGTGCGTTGAAGACTGTGTGGATGTCGAGAACATTATCTCGGAAAGCAAAATTGGGTATGTTTGAAGGAATAGTGGCTCCAACAGTGTTGTATGGTTGCGAGGCGTGGGCTATGGATAGAGTTGTGTGCAGGAGGGTGGATGTGCTGGAAATGAGATGTTTGAGGCCAATATTTGGTGTGAGGTGGTTTGATCGAGTAAGTAGTGTAAGGGTAAGAGAGATGTGTGGTAATAAAAAGAGTGTGGTTGAGAGAGCAAAAAGGGTGTTTTGAAATGGTTTGGTCACATGGAGAGAATGAGTGAGGAAAGATTGACCAAGAGGATATACGTGTCAGAGGTGGAGGGAACGAGGAGAAGTGGGAGACCAAATTGGAGGTGGAAAGATGGAGTGAAAAAGATTTTGAGTGATCGGGGCCTGAACATGCAGGAGGGTGAAATGCGTGCGAGGAATAGAGTGAATTGGAACGATGTGGCATACCGGGATCGACGTGCTGTCAATGGATTGAACCATGGCATTTGAAGCGTCTGGGGTAAACCATGGAAAATTCTGTGGGGCCTGGATGTTGAAAGGGAGCTGTGGTTTCGGTGCATTATTGCATGACAGCTAGAGACTGAGTGTGAACGAATGTGGCTTATGTTGTCTTTTCCTAGCGCTACCTCGCACATATGAGGGGGGAGGGTGTTGTTATTCCATGTGTGGCGGAGTTGCGATGGGAATGAATAAGGGAAGAAAGTATGAATTATGTACATGGGTATATATATATATATATATATGTCTGTTTGTGTATATATATGTATAACTTGAGATGTATAGGTATGTATATGTGCTGTGTGTGGACGTGTATGTATATACATGTGTATGTGGGTGGGTTGGGCCATTCTTTCGTCTGTTTCGTTGCGGTACCTCGCTAAGGCGGGAGACAGCGACAAAGCAAAATAATATATATATATATATATATATATATATATATATATATATATATATATATATATATATATATATATATATATATATATATATTTTTTTTTTTTCTTTTTTTTTTATACTTTGTCGCTGTCTCCCGCGTTTGCGAGGTAGCGCAAGGAAACAGACGAAAGAAATGGCCCCCCCCCCATACACATGTATATACATACTTCCACACACGCAAATATACATACCTACACAGCTTTCCATGGTTTACCCCAGACGCTTCACATGCCTTGATTCAATCCACTGACAGCACGTCAGCCCCGGTATACCACATCGCTCCAATTCACTCTATTCCTTGCCCTCCTTTCACCCTCCTGCATGTTCAGGCCCCGATCACACAAAATCTTTTTCACTCCATCTTTCCACCTCCAATTTGGTCTCCCTCTTCTCCTTGTTCCCTCCACCTCCGACACATATATCCTCTTGGTCAATCTTTCCTCACTCATCCTCTCCATGTGCCCAAACCACTTCAAAACACCCTCTTCTGCTCTCTCAACCACGCTCTTTTTATTTCCACACATCTCTCTTACCCTTACGTTACTCACTCGATCAAACCACCTCACACCACACATTGTCCTCAAACATCTCATTTCCAGCACATCCATCCTCCTGCGCACAACTCTATCCATAGCCCACGCCTCGCAACCATACAACATTGTTGGAACCACTATTCCTTCAAACATACCCATTTTTGCTTTCCGAGATAATGTTCTCGACTTCCACACATTCTTCAAGGCCCCCAGAATTTTCGCCCCCTCCCCCACCCTATGATCCACTTCCGCTTCCATGGTTCCATCCGCTGCCAGTCCACTCCCAGATATCTAAAACACTTCACTTCCTCCAGTTTTTCTCCATATATATATATATATATATATATATATATATATATATATATATATATATATATATATATATATATATATATATATATATATATATACAAAATGAGACACAACTACCTTCCCTGTTTTGTCTGATGATTAGTTGAATAAATCAAAACATGAGAGACAACTGGTGACATGTGGTATACCTGATTAGTTGTAAGTTTCTGGTCCCCATTTAGACAATGTTTTGAACATTCGAGAGCGATCACAATTCATGAATTAGTAACCAGATAGGTGAATAATATTTAATATGTAGCGACGTATTTTTGTTGGCAATCATAAATCTGGAAAGTGTCTGCAGATAAGATATGGGAATGGCCGGCATTCTACATATAGGTGTCATATATCACTTGATAGGTGATAGGCGTCGCAATATGATTTACCGCTACGACTGGTTCTTGATGGCGGTATGGTCACCGAAGCTTGTGCCAAGTGTAGTCAAGCATGTTCCACTTTTGTATTTCACTGTACCTATACCGTTCGTAAACGAACCACCACCGAACAGCAAATAGTGAACTGGCAACTTGTTACACGGTGCCACGTCTTCCACCTGTACATAAGTGTCACAGACACGTGTAAATTGGGTCAACTTTACCGTTAAGGTTTCATCAAAATCAGGGAAGATAGTTGTTTTTAATCGTACGTAGTCATACTTGACTTGTTCGCCTTTATCAAAGCCCGCTTGTTTCCCTATGTGGAGTTTTATGCGTTTAGATATGAGCTGAGTGCGAATCAAGAGAAGGAAAACGTGGCATACATTTACACACTTGAATGTGAAGCAAAGTGTGAGAATGGTTTGAGGCCACAGGCTCTTCATCCCAGATGCCATTATGATGAGTTGTGTCCAGAGACCAGTAAGACATGAATGGGGCGACCTGACAAGTTTTTGAGGAGGGTTTACTTTGTCATTTTTTCTGATAGATATTCGAGGGATATTGTTTCCAACTCCTTGATGTGTAAGCTCAACAATCAACTGTTTGTAACACGTTTTTTTGTGCGTCTTGCAGAAATAACCTCAGCTAAAATAAAAGATCCTGCTGTCTATGATAATGTCATGATAAAGGTTCTTGAATATTCTAAAGCCATTGTGTAATGTGTCTATATTCTTCGTGTAAGCTTATCTCTCCTTCACCTTCCTGTGTCTAATTGCAGCACAGAGGCTTTTAATGGTTTTTGCGAAAGGACCTCCTGCACCTCCCATTACCTAATCCTCTAGACCAGGGGTTTTGAAACATTTTAGATCCACTTAATCAAATTGTTAAAACAACAGATTCCTGGAACCCTGTCCTGGAGGTTCCAGTGTAGGTATGATCTAGCACAGAATTGGTAAAAGAAAAACTGACCCATCATATGTGCCTTTTTGGTAACACTCTTATAACCTAACCACAAAAGATCTTTGCAAAACATTATCATGTTTATCTATTACTAAATGGAGCAAAACCCAAGACTCATTAGAAATACACTTGATATTATCAGCACATCATAAATTATCTTAAAACAACTAAATCTATAAACAGTGATAACCTCGCCTGATCAACCACAGTTGAGTTGTATTTGATCATCAGTTGTATCTACAAAAGACGCTCTGTCTCCTGCTGTGACCACGTGGGGGCAGCAACTGTCAAATATTGGTAGAGTTTCCGCTTCTCGTTGATAGTTCTGAATCGCGAATAACTTGGCATTCACATTAAAGGTTGCACTGCAATATATCTTAAGGACCCTCAGGCCAGAATTCTTTCCACGTTGTCCGTCATTCTTTCATTTAAAAACAAAACAAGATAATCTGAATAAAAAATGTGGAATTATCTTACCTCCATCTCCCAGTCAATCATGAAATAGCTTATAGAACCCCAGAAACCTTTCTCGGAATTCTAAGGTTTTACGAAGCTGAGTAAGCAAACCTGCTTTAGACGAAGTAAATCAAATGCATTCTCTAACACAAAAAACATTTAGTTCCGTATCCTACTTCCGGGCTTTCTTTATCTTTAAAGAACCTTCAAGCAAATTTAAACACATTGCACTCATTATAATTAAAAAGATTACATAGGGTAAAAAGAACATTCAATGCCTCCGAAACCTTCTCTCAGGAAGGTGTCCTGTGAAATTCTTTGTGCCAATACCCAATACCAGAATATAAGAAATCAGAAGATGAAACCATCTTGGTCAGTGAGAAACGAAACCCCTTAGTGAAGCTTTCCGAACTCACACACACATTTGCAATTTCGATTAGGCTGAGAAGAATCGAACAAAATTCAACAAATAACTTTTTGTGCTATAACTTAATAACAAGTCCTAAAAAGATTGTACTAGAATACAAGTGATCCGATCCTTAAGGAGAAGGCAAAAATATTTTCTTCGTCTGACCTCGATGCAAAATGAGACAATTATATTTTACTAACTAATTTCATTTTCTTCAATATAAGAAGTAGAGAGCAGCGTCATTGTATTTCAAACATACATTTATTTATTCATCATACTTTGTCGCTGTCTGCCGCGTTAGCTAGGTAGCGCAAGAAAACAGACGAAACGATGACCCAACCCACCCACAAAAACATGTATATACATACACGCCCAAACACGCACATATTTATATACCTATGCATTTCAACGTATACATATATATACATACACAGACATATACACATACGCATGTGTACACAATTCACACTTCCTGCCTATATTCATTCCCGTCGCAACCCACCACACATGAAATGACACACTCCTCTCCCAACACGCGCGCGAGGTAGCGCTAGGAAAAGACAACAAAGGTCACATTCGTTAACACTCAGTCTCTAGCTGCCATGTATAATGCACGGAAACCACAGCTCCCTTTGCACATCCAGGCCCCGGCAAACTTTCCATGGATTACCCCAGAAGCTTCACATGCCCTAGATTAATCCAGTCAACCCCAGTATAACACAACATTCCAATTCATTTTATTCCTTGCACGCCTTTCACCCTCCTATATGTTCAGGCCCTGAACGCTCAAAATCTTTTTTACTCAATCCTTACACCTCCAATCTGGTCACCCACTTTGTCCCGTTCCCTCCACCTCTGACACATATCCCCTTTGTCAACCTTTGTTCACTCATTCTCTCCATGGGACGAAACCATTTCAATACACCCTCTTCTGCTCTCTCAACAACACTCTTTTTATTTCCACACATCTCTCTTACCCTTACATTACTTACTCGATCAAACCACCTCACACCACATATTGTCCTCAAACATCTCATTTCCAGCACATCCACCCTCCTGCGCACAACTCTATCCATAGCCCACGCCTCACAACCATACAACATTGTTGGAACCACTATTCCTTCAAACATCCCCATTATTGTTCTCGACTTCCACACATTCTTCAAGGCTCACAGAATTTTCGCCCCCTCCCCCACCCTATGATTCACTTCCGCTTCCATGGTTCGATCCGCTGCCAGATCCACTCCCAGATATCTAAAACAATTTACTTCCTCCAGTTTTTCTCCATTCAAACTTACCTCCCAATTGACTTGACCCTCAACCCTACTGTACCTAATAACCTTGCTCTTATTCACATATACTCTTAACTTTCTTCTTTCACACACTTTACCAAACTCAGTCACCAATTTCTGCAGTTTCTCACATGAATCAGCCACCAGCACTGTATCATCAGCGAACAACAACCGACTCACTTCCCAAGCTCTCTCATCCCCAACAGACTTCATACTTGCCCCTCTTTTCAAAACTCTTGCATTCACCTCCCTAACAACCCCATCCATAAACAAATTAAACAACCATGGAGACATCACACACCCCTGCCGCAAACCTACATTCACTGAGAACCAATCACTTTCCTCTCTTCCTACAAGTACACATGCCTTACATCCTCGATAAAAACTTTTCACTGCTTCTAACAACTTGCCTCCCACACCATATATTTTTAGTACCTTCCACAGAGCATCTTTATCAATTCTATCATATGCCTTCTCAAGATCCATAAATGCTACATACAAATCCATTTGTTTTTCTAAGTATTTCTCACATACATTCCTCAAAGCAAACACCTGATCCACACATCCTCTACCACTTCTGAAACCACACTGCTCTTCCCCTATCTGATGCTCTGTACATGCCTTCACCCTCTCAATCAATACCCTCCCATATAATTTACCAGGAATACTCAACAAACGTATACCTCTGCAATTTGAGCACTCACTCTTATCCTCTTTGCCTTTATACAGTGGCACTATGCACGCATTCCGCCAATCCTCAGGAACCTCACCATGAATCATACATACATTAAATAACCTTACCAACCAGTAAACAATACAGTCACCCACTTTTTTAATGAATTCCACTGATATACCGTCCAAACCTGCTGCCTTGCAGGCTTTCATCTTCAGCAAAGATTTTACTACCTCTTCTCTGTTTACCAAATCATTTTCCCTAACCCTCTCACTTTGCACATCACCTAGACCAAAACACCTTATATCTGCCACTCTATCATGAAACACATTCAACAAACCTTGAAAATACTCACTCCATCTCCTTCTCACATCACCACTTGTTATCACCTCCCTATTTGCCCCCTTCACTGAAGTTCCCATTTGCTCCCTTGTCTTACGCACTTTATTTACCTCCTTCCAGAACATCTTTTTATTTTCCCTAAAATTTAATGATACTCTCTCACCCCAACTCTCATTTGCCCTCTTTTCACCTCTTGCACCTTTCTCTTGACCTACTGTCTCTTTTATACTCATTTGCATTTTTTCCCTGCAAAAATCGTCCAAATGCCTCACTCTTCTCTTTCACTAATAATCTTACTTCTTCATCCCACCACTCACTACACTTTCTAATCAATCCACCTCCCACGCTTCTCATGCCACAAGCATCTTTTGCGCAAGCCATCAATGCTTCCCTAAATACATCATATTCGTACCCCACCCCCCTTACCTCCTTTGTTCTCACCTTTTTCCATTCTGTACTCAGTCTCTCCTGGTACCTCCTCAGACAAGTCTCCTTCCCAAGCTCACTTACTCTCACCACCCTCTTCACCCCAACATTCTCTCTTCTTTTCTGAAAACCTCTACAAATCTTCACCTTCGCCTCCACAAGATAGTGATCAGACATCCCTCCAGTTGCATCTCTCAGCACATTAACATCCAAAAGTCTCTCTTTCGCGCGCCTGTCAATTACCACGTAATCCAATAATGATCTCTGGCCATCTCTCCTACTTACATACATATACTTATGTATATCTCTCTTTTTAAAACAGGTATTTCCAATCACCAGTCCTTTTTCAGCACATGAATCTACAAGCTCTTCACCATTTCCATTTACAACACTGAGCACCCTATGTATACCAATTATTCCCTCAACTGCCACATTATTCACCTTTGCATTCAAATCACCCATCACTTGCCTCTCATGATCTTTCTTCTCATGCCCAGGTGCATATGCACCAATAATCACCCATCTCTCTCCATCAACTTTCAGTTTTGCCCATATTAATCTAGAATTTACTTTCTTACATTCTATCACATACTCCCACAACTCCTGTTTCAGGAGTAGTGCTACTCCTTCCCTTGCTCTTGTCCTCTCACTAACCCGTGATTTTACTCCCAAGACATTCCCAAACCACTCTTCCCCTTTACCCTTAAGCTTCGTTTCACTCAGAGTCCAAAACAACCAGGTTCCTTTCCTCAAACATACTACCTACCTCTCCTTTTTTCACATCTTGGTTACATCCACACACATTTAGACACCCCAGTCTGAGCCTACGAGGAGGATGAGCACTCCGCGCGTGAATCCTTCTTCTCTTTCCCATTTCAGGTTAAAATACAAGGAAGGGAGGATTTTTGGCCCCCGCCAGAAATATATATATACATATATATATATATATATATATATATATATATATATATATATATATATATATATATATATATATATATATATATATCGACAGTTATGAAATATCTTTTTGACATAAGTATATGACATCTAAAGTGTTATCACCTAGAAGTGTCTTCATGTCACAAATATCTGTAAAGATGACAATAAATGTGATAGTGCCATGTGTATTCAACTACCCAAGTCTAAACTATTCTCATATACTTTAATCTCTCAATCACCAATCCACAACCCAGGAAAATTAATCTATGTTCGAATTCCAGTAAATTGTTAGTAAGATAAAGCAAAGTTAGACCTTCTGTCTCAAAGTGATAATTATGTTAATAATCATGGAATGAATTTCTCTTCTAGTGACTAAACCAAACTACAGGAGTAAACTGCTACCTTTCCAACGAGGACAGAGAATCATCTCAAGTTTAAAGACAAGATTTTGTTTCAAAATTATGCCAAAACCACACATTATTTTCAAAGGATTAGATCTAAAGTTTTCTGGTAATCTAACTCCAAATACAACATTACAAAATGTAATATAAGAATAAAAACATTAAAAGAATATATTTTTATATATTTATTTTGCTTTGTCGCTGTCTCCCGCGTTTGCGAGGTAGAGCAAGGAAACAGACGAAAGAAATGGCCCAAGACATCCCCATACATATGTATATACATACACGTCCACACACTCAAATATACATACCTATACATCTCAATGTACACATATATAAACACACACAGACGCGTACATATATACCCATGCACACAATCCACACTGTCTGCCTTTATTCAATCCCATCGCCAACTCGCCACACATGGAATACCATCCCCCTCCCCCCTCATGTGTGCGAGGTAGAGCTAGGAAAAGACAACAAAGGCCACATTCGTTCACACTCAGTCTCTAGCTGTCATGCAATAATGCCCGAAACCACAGCTCTCTTTCCACATCCAGGCCCCACACAACTTTCCATGGTTTACCCCAAAAGCTTCACATGCCCTTGATTCAATCCACTGACAGCACCTTAACCCCGGTATACCACATCGATCCAATTCACTCTATTCCTTGCCCGCCTTTCACCCTCCTGCATGTTCAGGCCCCGATAACTCAAAATCTTTTTCACTCCATCTTTCCACCTCCAATTTGGTCTCCCACTCCTCCTCGTTCCCTCCACCTCCGACACATATATCCTCTTGGTCAATCTTTCCTCAATCATTCTCTCCATGTGCCCAAACCATTTCAAAACACCCTCTTCTGCTCTCTCAACCACGCTCTTTTTTTTTCCACACATCTCTCTTACCCTTACGTTACTTACTCGATCAAACCACCTCACACCACACATTGTCCTCAAACATCTCATTTCCAGCAAATCCACCCTCCTGCGCAAAACTCTATCCATAGCCCACGCCTTGCAACCATACAAAATGGTTGGAACCACTATTCCTTCAAACATACCCATTTTTGCTTTCCGAGATAATGTTCTCGACTTCCACACATTCTTCATTGTTCCCAGAATTTTCGCCCCCTCCCCCACCCTATGATTCACTTCCGCTTCCATGGTTCCATCCGCAGCCAAATCCACTCCCAGATATCTAAAACAATTTACTTCCTCCAGTTTTTCTCCATTCAAACTTACCTCCCAATTGACTTGACCCTCAACCCTACTATACCTAATAACCTTGCTCTTATTCACATTTACTCTTAACTTTCTTCTTTCACACACTTTACCAAACTCAGTCACCAGCATCTGCAGTTTCTCACATGAATCAGCCACCAGCGATGTATCAACAGCGAACAACAACTGAGTCACTTCCCAAGCTCTCTCATCCACAACAGGCTTCATACTTGCCCCTCTTTCCAAAACTCTTGCATTCACCTCCCTAACAACCCCATCCATAAACAAATTAAACAACCATGGAGACATCACATGCCCCTGCCGAAAACCTACATTCACTGAGAACCAATCACTTTCCTCTCTTCCTACAAGTACACATGCCTTACATCCTCGATAGAAACTTTTCACTGCTTCTAACAACTTGCCTCCCACACCATATATTCTTAATACCTTCCACAGACCATCTCTATCAACTCTATCATATGCCTTCTCAAGATCCATAAATGCTACATACAAATCCATTTGCTTTTCTAAGTATTTCTCACATACATTCCTCAAAGCAAACACCTGATCCACACATCCTCTACCACTTCAGAAACCACACTGCTCTTCCCATATCTGATGCTCTGTACATGCCTTCACCCTCTCAATCAATACCATCCCATATAATTTACCAGGAATACTCAAAAAACTTATACCTCTGTTATTTGAGCACTCACGCTTATCCCCTTTGCCTTTGTACATTGGCACCATGCACGCATTCCGCCAATCCTGAGGCACCTCACCATGAGTCATACATACATTAAATAACCTTACCAACCAGTCAACAACACAGTCACCCCCTTTTTTAATAGATTCCACTGCATTACCATCCAAATATGCTGCCATGCCGGCATTCATCTTCCGCAAAGCTTTTACTACCTCTTATCTGTTTACCAAATAATTTTCCCTAACCCCTAAACTTTGCACACCTCCTTGACCAAAACACCCTATATCTGCCACTCTATCATCAAACATATTCAACAAACCTTCATAATACTCATTCCATCTCCTTCTCACATAACCACTACTTGTTATCACCTCCCCATTTGCGCCCTTCACTGAAGTTCCCATTTGCTCCCTTGTCTTACGCACTTTATTTACCTCCTTCCAGAACATCTTTTTATTCTCCCTGAAATTTAATGATACTCTCTCACCCCATCTCTCATTTGCGCTCTTTTCACCTCTTGCACCTTTCTCTTGACCTGTTGTCTCTTTCTTTTATACATCTCCCACTCAATAGCATTTTCTCCCTACAAAAATCGTCGAAATGCCTCTCTCTTCTCTTTCACTAATAATCTTACTTCTTCATCCCACCACTCACTACCCTTTCTAATCAACCCAACTCCCACGCTTCTCATGCCACAAGCATCTTTTGCGCAATCCATCACTGATTCATTAAATACATCCTATTTATATATATATATATATATATATATATATATATATATATATATATATATATATATATATATATATATATATATGTATATATATATATATATATATATATATATATATATATATATATATTTTTTTTTTTATACTTTGTCGCTGTCTCCCGCGTTTGCGAGGTAGCGCAAGGTAACAGACGAAAGAAATGGCCCCCCCCCCATACACATGTATATACATACGTCCGCACACGCAAATATACATACCTACACAGCTTTGCATGGTTTACCCCAGACGCTTCACATGCCTTGATTCAATCCACTGACAGCACGTCAACCCCGGTATACCACATCGCTCCAATTCACTCTATTCCTTGCCCTCCTTTCACCCTCCTGCATGCTCAGGCCCCGATCACACAAAATCTTTTTCACTGCATCTTTCCACCTCCAATTTGGACTCCCTCTTCTCCTTGTTCCCTCCACCTCCGACACATATATCCTCTTGGTCAATCTTTCCTCACTCATCCTCTCCATGTGCCCAAACCACTTCAAAACACCCTCTTCTGCTCTCTCAACCACGCTCTTTTTATTTCCACACATCTCTCTTACCCTTACGTTACTCACTCGATCAAACCACCTCACACCACACATTGTCCTCAAACATCTCATTTCCAGCACATCCATCCTCCTGCGCACAACTCTATCCATAGCCCACGCCTCGCAACCATACAACATTGTTGGAACCACTATTCCTTCAAACATACCCATTTTTGCTTTCCGAGATAATGTTCTCGACTTCCACACAATCTTCAAGGCCCCAAGGATTTTCGCCCCCTCCCCCACCCTATGATCAACTTCCGCTTCCATGGTTCTATCCGCTGCCAGATCCACTCCCAGATATCTAAAACACTTCACTTCCTCCAGTTTTTCTCCATTCAAACTCACCTCCCAATTGACTTGACCCTCAACCCTACTGTACCTAATAACCTTGCTCTTATTCACATTTACTCTTAACTTTCTTCTTCCACACACTTTTCCAAACTCAGTCACCAGCTTCTGCAGTTTCTCACATGAATCAGCCACCAGCGCTGTATCATCAGCGAACAACAACTGACTCACTTCCCAAGCTCTCTCATCCCCAACAGACTTCATACTTGCCCCTCTTTCCAAAACTCTTGCATTTACCTCCCTAACAACCCCATCCATAAACAAATTAAACAAACATGGAGACATCACACACCCCTGCCGCAAACCTACATTCACTGAGAACCAATCACTTTCCTCTCTTCCTACACGTACACATGCCTTACATCCTCGATAAAAACTTTTCACTGCTTCTAACAACTTTCCTCCCACACCATATATTCTTAATACCTTCCACAGAGCATCTCTATCAACTCTATCATATGCATTCTCCAGATCCATAAATGCTATATACAAGTCCATTTGCTTTTCTAAGTATTTCTCACATACATTCTTCAAAGCAAACACCTGATCCACACATCCTCTACCACTTCTGAAACCACACTGCTCTTCCCCAATCTGATGCTCTGTACATGCCTTCACCCTCTCAATCAATACCCTCCCATATAATTTACCAGGAATACTCAACAAACTTATACCTCTGTAATTTGAGCACTCACTCTTATCCCCTTTGCCTTTGTACAATGGCACTATGCACGCATTCCGCCAATCCTCAGGCACCTCACCATGAGTCATACATACATTAAATAACCTTACCAACCAGTCAACAATACAGTCACCCCCTTTTTTAATAAATTCCACAGCAATACCATCCAAACCTGCTGCCTTGCCGGCTTTCATCTTCCGCAAAGCTTTCACTACCTCTTCTCTGTTTAACAAATCATTTTCCCTAACCCTCTCACTTTGCACACCACCTCGACCAAAACACCCTATATCTGCCACTCTATCATCAAACACATTCAACAAACCTTCAAAATACTCACTCCATCTCCTTCTCACATCACCACTACTTGTTATCACCTCCCCATTTGCGCCCTTCACTGAAGTTCCCATTTGCTCCCTTGTCTTACGCACTTTATTTACCTCCTTCCAGAACATCTTTTTATTCTCCCTAAAATTTAATGATACTCTCTCACCCCATATATATATATATATGTATATGTATATATATATATATATATATATATATATATATATATATATTAATATACCTCTTCTGCTCTCTCAACCACGCTCTTTTTATTTCCACACATCTCTCTTACCCTTACGTTACTTACTCGATCAAACCACCTCACACCACACATTGTCCTCAAACATCTCATTTCCAGCACATCCATCCTCTTGCGCACAACTCTATCCATAGTCCACGCCTCGCAACCATACAACATTGTTGGAACCACTATTCCTTCAAACATACCCATTTTTGCTCTCCGAGATAATGTTCTCGACTTCCACACATTCTTCAAGGTTCCCAGAATTTTCGCCCCCTCCCCCACCCTATGATCCACTTCCGCTTCCATTGTTCCATCCGCTGCCAGATCCACTCCCAGATATCTAAAACACTTCACTTCCTCCAGTTTTTCTCCATTTAAACTCACCTCCCAATTGACTTGACCCTCAACCCTACTGTACCTAATAACCTTGCTCTTACTCACATTTACTCTTAACTTTCTTCTTTCACAAACTTTACCAAACTCAGTCACCAGCTTCTGTAGTTTCTCACATGAATCAGCCACCAGCGCTGTATCATCAGCGAACAACAACTGACTCACTTCCCAAGCTCTCTCATCCCCAAGAGACTTCATACTTTGCCCCTCTTTCCAAAACTCTTGCATTCACCTCCCTAACAACCCCATCCATAAACAGATTAAACAACCATGGAGACATCACACACCCCTGCCGGAAACCTACATTCACTGAGAATCAATCACTTTCCTCTCTTCCTACATATAATTATATATATATATATATATATATATATATATATATATATATATATATATATATATATATATATATATATATATATATATATATATATATATATATATATATATATATATATATATATATATATATACATATATGGATATATATATATATATATATATATATATATATATATATATATATATATATATATATATATATATATATATATATATATATATATATATATATATATATATATATATATATATATATATATATATATATACATATATGTATATATATATATATATATATATATATATATATATATATATATATATATATATATATATATATATACAATTGAGTGGGAGATGTATAAAAGAAAGAGACAGGAGGTCAAGAGAAAGGTGCAAGAGGTGAAAAAGAGGGCAAATGAGAGTTGGGGTGAGAGAGTATCATTAAATTTTAAGGAGAATAAAAAGATGTTCTGGAAGGAGGTAAATAAAGTGCGTAAGACAAGAGAGCAAATGGGAACTTCAGTGAAGGGCGCAAATGGGGAGGTGATAACAAGTAGTGGTGATGTGAGAAGGAGATGGAGTGAGTATTTTGAAGGTTTGTTGAATGTGTTTGATGATAGAGTGGCAGATATAGGGTGTTTTGGTCGAGGTGGTGTGCAAAGTGAGAGGGTTAGGAAAAATGATTTGGTAAACAGAGAAGAGGTAGTGAAAGCTTTGCGGAAGATGAAAGCCGGCAAGGCAGCAGGTTTGGATGGTATTGCAGTGGAATTTATTAAAAAAGGGGGTGACTGTATTGTTGACTGGTTGGTAAGGTTATTTAATGTATGTGTGACTCATGGTGAGGTGCCTGAGGATTGGCGGAATGCGTGCATAGTGCCATTGTACAAAGGCAAAGGGGATAAGAGTGAGTGCTCAAATTACAGAGGTATAAGTTTGTTGAGTATTCCTGGTAAATTATATGGGAGGGTATTGATTGAGAGGGTGAAGGCATGTACAGAGCATCAGATTGGGGAAGAGCAGTGTGGTTTCAGAAGTGGTAGAGGATGTGTGGATCAGGTGTTTGCTTTGAAGAATGTATGTGAGAAATACTTAGAAAAACAAATGGATTTGTATGTAGCATTTATGGATCTGGAGAAGGCATATGATAGAGTTGATAGAGATGCTCTGTGGAAGGTATTAAGAATATATGGTGTGGGAGGCAAGTTGTTAGAAGCAGTGAAAAGTTTTTATCGAGGATGTAAGGCATGTGTACGTGTAGGAAGAGAGGAAAGTGATTGGTTCTCAGTGAATGTAGGTTTGCGGCAGGGGTGTGTGATGTCTCCATGGTTGTTTAATTTGTTTATGGATGGGGTTGTTAGGGAGGTAAATGCAAGAGTTTTGGAAAGAGGGGCAAGTATGAAGTCTGTTGTGGATGAAAGAGCTTGGGAAGTGAGTCAGTTGTTGTTCGCTGATGATACAGCGCTGGTGGCTGATTCATGTGAGAAACTGCAGAAGCTGGTGACGGAGTTTGGTAAAGTGTGTGGAAGAAGAAAGTTAAGAGTAAATGTGAATAAGAGCAAGGTTATTAGGTACAGTAGGGTTGAGGGTCAAGTCAATTGGGAGGTGAGTTTGAATGGAGAAAAACTGGAGGAAGTGAAGTGTTTTAGATATCTGGGAGTGGATCTGGCAGCGGATGGAACCATGGAAGCGGAAGTGGATCATAGGGTGGGGGAGGGGGCGAAAATTCTGGGGGCCTTGAAGAATGTGTGGAAGTCGAGAACATTATCTCGGAAAGCAAAAATGGGTATGTTTGAAGGAATAGTGGTTCCAACAATGTTGTATGGTTGAGAGGCGTGGGCTATGGATAGAGTTGTGCGCAGGAGGATGGATGTGCTGGAAATGAGATGTTTGAGGACAATGTGTGATGTGAGGTGGTTTGATCGAGTGAGTAACGTAAGGGTAAGAGAGATGTGTGGAAATAAAAAGAGCGTGGTTGAGAGAGCAGAAGAGGGTGTTTTGAAGTGGTTTGGGCACATGGAGAGGATGAGTGAGGAAAGATTGACCAAGAGGATATATGTGTCGGAGGTGGAGGGAGCAAGGAGAAGAGGGAGACCAAATTGGAGGTGGAAAGATGGAGTGAAAAAGATTTTGTGTGATCGGGGCCTGAACATGCAGGAGGGTGAAAGGAGGGCAAGGAATAGAGTGAATTGGAGCGATGTGGTATACCGGGGTTGACGTGCTGTCAGTGGATTGAATCAGGGCATGTGAAGCGTCTGGGGTAAACCATGGAAAGCTGTGTAGGTATGTATATTTGCGTGTGTGGATGTATGTATATACATGTGTATGGGGGTGGGTTGGGCCATTTCTTTCGTCTGTTTCCTTGCGCTACCTCGCAAACGCGGGAGAGAGCGACAAAGTATAAAAAAGAAAAAAAAAAAAAAATATATATATATATATATATATATATATATATATATATATATTAATATATATATATATATATATATATATATATATATATATATATATATATATATATATATATATATATATATATATATATATATATATATATATATACGTAGATCTATGTGCTTAAAAAGAACTGGTGATTGGGAATACCTGGTTTAAAAAGCGAGATATTATAAGTATACGTATGTAAGTAGGAGAGATGGCCAGAGAGCGTTATTGGATTACGTGTTAATTGACAGGCGCGCGAAAGAGAGACTTTTGGATGTTAATGTGCTGAGAGGTGCAGCTGGAGGGATGTCTGATCATTGTCTTGTGGAGACTAAGTTGAAGATTTGTATGGGTTTTCAGAAAAGAAGAGTGAATGTTGGGGTGAAGAGGGTGATGAGAGTAAGTGAGCTTGGGAAGGAGACTTGTGTGAGGAAGTACCAAGAGAGACTGAGTACAGAATGGAAAAAGGTGAGAGCAATGAAAGTAAGGGGAGTGGGGGAGGAATGGGATGTGTTTAGGGAATCAGTGATGGATTGCGCAAAAGATGCTTGTGGCATGAGAAGAGTGGGAGATGGGTTGATTAAAAATGGTAGTGAGTGGTGGGATGAAGAAGAAAGATTATTAGTGAAAGAGAAGAGAGAGGCATTTGGACGATTTTTGCAGGGAAAAAATGCAATTGAGTGGGAGATGTATAAAAGAAAGAGACAGCAGGTCAAGAGAAAGGTGCAAGAGGTGAAAAAGAGGGCAAATTGGAGTTGGGGTGAGAGAGTATCACTAAATTTTAGGGAAAATAAAAAGATGTTCTGGAAGGAGGTAAATAAAGGGCGTAAGACAAGGGAGCAAATGGGAACTTCAGTGAAGGGCGCAAATGGGGAGGTGATAACAAGCAGTGGTGATGTGAGAAAGAGATGGAGTGAGTATTTTGAAGGTTTGTTGAATGTGTTTGATAATAGAGTGGCAGATATAGGGTGTTTTGGTCGAGGTGGTGTGGAAAGTGAGAGGGTTGGGGAAAATGATTTGGTAAACATGGAAGAGGTAGTTAAAGCTTTGCGGAAGATGAAAGCCGGCAAGGCAGCAGGTTTGGATGGTATTGCAGTGGAATCGATTAAAAAAGGGGGTGACTGTATCATTGACTGGTTGGTAAGGTTATTTAATGTATGTATGACTCATGGTGAGATGCCTGAGGATTGGCGGAATGCGTGCATAGTGCCATTGTACAAAGGCAGAGGGGATAAGAGTGAGTGCTCAAATTTCAGAGGTATAAGTTTCTTGAGTATTCCTGGTAAATTATATGGGAGGGTATTGATAGAGAGGGTGAAGGCATGTACAGAGCATCAGATTGGGGAAGAGCAGTGTGGTTTCAGAAGTGGTAGAGGATGTGTGGATCAGGTGTTTGCTTTGAAGAATGTATGTGAGAAATACTTAGAAAAGCAAACGGATTAGTATGTAGCATTTATCTATCTTGAGAAGGCATATGATAGAGTTGATGAAGATGCTCTGTGGAAGGTATTAAGAATATATGTTGTGGGAGGCAAGTTGTTAGAAGCAGTGAAAAGTTTTTATCGAGGATGTGAGGCATGTGTACGTGTAGGAAGAGAGGAAAGTGATTGGCTCTCAGTGAATGTAGGTTTGCGGCAGGGGTGTGTGATGTCTCCATGGTTGTTTAATTTGTTTATGGATTGGGTTTTTAGGGAGGTGAATGGAAGAGTTTTGGAAAGAGGGGGAAGTATGAAGTCTGCTGTGGATGAGAGAGCTTGGGAAGTGAGTCAGTTGTTGTTCGCTGATGATACAGCGCTGGTGGCTGATTCATGTAAGAAACTGCAGAAGCTGGTGACTGAGTTTGGTAAAGTGTTTGAGACAAGAACGTTAAGAGTAAATGTGAATAAGAGCAAGGTTATTAGGTACATTAGGGTTGAGGGTCAAGTCAATTGGTATATAAGTTTGAATGGAGATATCTGGGAGTGGATCTGCCAGCGGATGGAACCATGGAAATGGAAGTTGATCATATGGTGGGGGAGGGGGCGAAAATCCTGGGAGCCTTGAAGAATGTGTGGAAGTCGAGAACATTATCTCGGAAAGCGAAAATGGGTATGTTTGAAGGAATAGTGGTTCCAACAATTTTGTATGGTTGCGAGGCGTGGGCTATGGATAGAGTTGTGCGAAGGAGGGTGGATATGCTGGAAATGAGATGTTTGAGGACAATATGTGGTGTGAGGTGGTTTGATCGAGTAAGTGACGTAAGGGTAAGAGAGATGTGTGGAAATAAAAAGAGCGTTTTTGAGAGAGCAGAAGAGGGTGTTTTGAAATGGTTTAGGCACATGGAGAGAATGAGTGAGGAAAGATTGACCAAGAGGATATATGTGTCGGAGGTAGAGGGAACGAGAAGAAGTGGGAGACCAAATTGGAGGTGGAAAGATGGAGTGAAAAAGATTTTGTGTGGTCGGGGCCTGAACATGCAGGAGGGTGAGAGGAGGGCAAG
>NC_092237.1:31436498-31460222 GCF_036320965.1 Panulirus ornatus
CTTCTGCTCTCTCAACCACGCTCTTTTTATTTCCACACATCTCTCTTACCCTTACGTTACTCACTCGATCAAACCACCTCACACCACACATTGTCCTCAAACATCTCATTTCCAGCACATCCATCCTCCTGCGCACAACTCTATCCATAGCCCACGCCTCGCAACCATACAACATTGTTGGAACCACTATTCCTTCAAACATACCCATTTTTGCTTTTCGAGATAATGTTCTCGACTTCCACACATTCTTCAAGGCCCCCAGGATTTTCGCCCCCTCCCCCACCCTATGATCCACTTCCGCTTCCATGGTTCCATCCGCTGCCAGATCCACTCCCAGATATCTAAAACACTTCACTTCCTCCAGTTTTTCTCCATTCAAACTCACCTCCCAATTCACTTGACCCTCAACCCTACTGTACCTAATAACCTTGCTCTTATTCACATTTACTCTTAACTTTCTTCTTCCACACACTTTTCCAAACTCAGTCACCAGCTTCTGCAGTTTCTCACATGAATCAGCCACCAGCGCTGTATCATCAGCGAACAACAACTGACTCACTTCCCAAGCTCTCTCATCCCCAACAGACTTCATACTTGCCCCTCTTTCCAAAACTCTTGCATTTACCTCCCTAACAACCCCATCCATAAACAAATTAAACAACCATGGAGACATCACACACCCCTGCCGCAAACCTACATTCACTGAGAACCAATCACTTTCCTCTCTTCCTACACGTACACATGCCTTACATCCTCGATAAAAACTTTTCACTGCTTCTAACAACTTTCCTCCCACACCATATATTCTTAATACCTTCCACAGAGCATCTCTATCAACTCTATGATATGCCTTCTCCAGACCCATAAATGCTACATACAAATCCATTTGCTTTTCTAAGTATTTCTCACATACATTCTTCAAAGCAAACACCTGATCCACACATCCTCTACCACTTCTGAAACCACACTGCTCTTCCCCTATCTGATGCTCTGTACATGCCGTCACCCTCTCAATCAATACCCTCCCATATAATTTACCAGGAATACTCAACAAACTTATACCTCTGTAATTTGAGCACTCACTCTTATCACCTTTGCCTTTGTACAATGGCACTATGCACGCATTCCGCCAATCCTCAGGCACCTCACCATGAGTCATACATACATTAAATAACCTTACCAACCAGTCAACAATACAGTCACCCCCTTTTTTAATAAATTCCACTGCAATACCATCCAAACCTGCTGCCTTGCCGGCTTTCATCTTCCGCAAAGCTTTCACTACCTCTTCTCTGTTTACCAAATCATTTTCCCTAACCCTCTCACTTTGCACACCACCTCGACCAAAACACCCTATATCTGCCTCTCTATCATCAAACACATTCAACAAACCTTCAAAATACTCACTCCATCTCCTTCTCACATCACCACTACTTGTTATCACCTCCCCATTTGCGCCCTTCACTGAAGTTCCCATTTGCTCCCTTGTCTTACGCACTTTATTTACCTCCTTCCAGAACATCTTTTTATTCTCCCTAAAATTTAATGATACTCTCTCACCCCAACTCTCATTTGCCCCATATATATATATATATATATATATATATATATATATATATATATATATATATATATATATATATATATATATATATATATATATATATATATATATATATATATATATATATATATATATATTATATATATATATATATATATATATATATATATATATATTGGAAAGGATCACAATTTTGCGCGTGATCAAGATATTCCTATGAGTCCACGGGGAAAATGAATCACGAAAAGTTCCCAAGTGCACTTTCGTGCAATAATCACATCATCAAGGGAGACATGTCATGTCATGTTGGAAAGAAATTTAAGTCTAGCATATACAGAAAACCCACCAATGTATGCTCATATATCCATTATTACTCATCTCAACATGACAGAGTTAAATTATCATCATTTCAATCTATGTTCCTAAGGGCATTACGTATTTGCAGTCCAGAGTTTATTGACGATGAGTTTCAGAAGATATATTCTATTGGATCTAAGTTAAAGTACCCAAGATCTTTCATTGATAAATCCCTTAAGTTAGCGAAGAAATCATTTTATAGAGTTGAGCACAAACCTCCCATTGACACCAAGAATCTTTTAGGTGTCCCTTTTAATAATAATTTCACTTTGCTTCCCATGTTGCTTAAATCCTTTAATGAAAATGTTGCCTTTAGCAACAATAATACTATAAAGAATATCTCAAACAGGAATTCACCAGAAAATTCTCTTGGTTGCATCTACAAAGTTTCTTGTGGAAACTGTGATAAATTTCATGTTGGTCAGACTGGTAAGGATCTTACTCTTAGACTTAAGGAACATAAATATAGTATAAGAACGGGACAAGAATCAAATGCCTTGTTTAATCATGTTAAAAACTATGATCATTGTATTGACAGGAGTAACGCAATCTCAGTTGTTAACTCTAACTCTATTACCAAGAGAAATATCATTGAATCTTCTATTATTAAATACACAAAGAACTATAATCTTAATGTTAGTGATGGTGTGTACAAATTAGATAGCTTTATTGTCGATAAGATTTGTAAAATGATAAGTTTATGAACGCTCGTTGTATGTTTTGGACAATCACATGTTTACCAAATGGCGCCCTAGCTTCGTCTCTTCGATGTATATCAACTGACTTATATTTCTCTATTGTGTCTCCCCTGATGATGTGATTATTACCGAAAGTGCGCTTGGGAACTTTTCGTGATTCATTTTCCCCGTGGACTCATAGGAATATATATATATATATATATATATATATATATATATATATATATATATATATATATATATATATATATATATATATATATATATATATATATATATATATATGTATATATATATATATATATATATATATATATATATATATATATATATATATATATATATATATATATATATATATATATATATATATATATATATATATTTTTTTTTTTTTTCATACTATTCGCCATTTCCCGCGATAGCGAGGTAGCGTTAAGAACAGAGGACTGGGCCTTTGAGGGAATACCCTCACCTGGCCCCCTTCTCTGTTCCTTCTTTTGGAAAAAAAAAACGAGAGGGGAGGATTTCCAGCCCCCCGCTCCCTTCCCTTTTACGTGTAGGAAGAGAGGAAAGTGATTGGTTCTCAGTGAATGTAGGTTTGCGGCAGGGGTGTGTGATGTCTCCATGGTTGTTTAATTTGTTTATGGATGGGGTTGTTAAGGAGGTGAATGGAAGAGTTTTGGAAAGAGGGGCAAATATGAAGTCTGTTGTGGATGAGAGAGCTTGGGAAGTGAGTCAGTTGTTGTTCGCTGATGAGAAACTGCCGAAGCTGGTGACTGAGTTTGGTAAAGTGTGTGAAGGAAGAAAGTTAAGAGTAAATGTGAATAAGAGCAAGGTTATTAGGTACATTAGGGTTGAGGATCAAGTCAACTGGGAGGTAAGTTTGAATGGAGAAAAACTGGAGGAAGTAAAGTGTTTTAGATATCTGGGAGTGGATCTGGCAGCGGATGGAACCATGGAAGCGGAAGTGAATCATAGGGTGGGGGAGGGGGCGAAAATCCTGGGAGCCTTGAAGAATGTGTGGAAGTCGAGAACATTATCTCGGAAAGCAAAAATGGGTATGTTTGAAGGAATAGTGGTTCCAACAATGTTGTATGGTTGCGAGGCGTGGGCTATGGATAGAGATGTGCGCAGGAGGGTGGATGTGCTGGAAACGAGATGTTTGAGGACAATGTGTGGTGTGAGGTGGTTTGATCGAGTAAGTAATGTAAGGGTAAGAGAGATGTGTGGAAGTAAAAAGAGCGTGGTTGAGAGAGCAAAAGAGGGTGTTTTGAAATGGTTTGGGCACATGGAGAGAATGAGTGAGGAAAGATTGACCAAGAGGATATATGTGTCGGAGGTGGAGGGAACGAGGAAAAGTGGGAAACCAAATTGTAGGTGGAAAGATGGAGTGAAAAAGATTTTGAGTGATCGAGGCCTGAACATGCAGGAGGGTGAAAGGCGGCCAAGGAATAGAGTGAATTGGACCAATGTGGTATAACGGGGTTGACGTGCAGTCAGTGGATTGAATTAGGGCATGTGAAGCGTCTGGGGTAAACCATGGAAAGTTCTGTGGGGCCTGGATGTGGAAAGGGAGCTGTGGTTTCGGGCATTATTGCTTGACAGCTAGAGACTGAGTGTGAACGAATGGGGCCTTTGTTGTCTTTTCCTAGCGCTACCTCCCACACATGAGGGGGGAGGGGGATGGTATTCCATGTGTGGCGAGGTGGCGATGGGAATGAATAAAGGCAGACAGTGTGAATTGTGTGCATGGGTATATATGTTTGTGTCGGTGTGTGTATATATATGTGTACATTGAGATGTATAGGTATGTATATTTGCGTGTGTGGACATGTATGTATATACATGTGTATGTGGGTGGGTTGGGCTATTTCTCTCTTGCGCTACCTCGCAAACGCGGGAGACAGCGACAAAGCAAAATAATAGATAATGATAATATATATATATATATATATATATATATATATATATATATATATATATATATATATATATATATAATCCCTGGGAATAGGGGAGAAAGAATACTTCCCACCCATTCCTCACGTGTCGTAGAAAGCGACTAAAGAGGACGGGAGCCGGGGGGCTGCAAACCCTCCCCTCCTTGTATTTTAAATTTCTAAAACAGGAGTCACGCGGGGAGTGCTCCTCCTCCTCGAAGGCTCAGATTGGGGTGTCTAAATGAGTTTGGATGGAACCAAGATGAGAAAAAAGGAAAGATAGTTAGTATGTTTGAGGAAAAAAAACCTGGATGTTTTGGCTCTGAGTCAAACAAAGCTCAAGAATAAAGGGGGAGAATGCATTGGGAATGTCTTGGGAGTAACGTCAGGGGTTAGTGAGAGGACAAGAGCAAGGGAAGGAGTAGCACTACTCCTGAAACAGAAGTGGTTGGAGTATATGATAGTGTGAGAAAGTAAACTCTAGATTGATATGGGTAAAACTGAAAGTGGATGGAGAGAAATGGGTGATTATTGGTGCATATGCACCTGGGCAGGAGAGGAAAGATCATGAGAGGCAAGTGTTTTGGGAGCAGCTGAGTGAGTGTGTTAATAGTTTTCATGCACCAGACCGGGCTATAGTGATGGGTGATTTTAATCAAAGGTGAGTAATGTGGCAGTTGAGGGAATAATTGGGGTGCATGGGGTGTTCAATGTTGTAAATGGAAATGGTGAAAACTTGTAGATTTATGTGAAGAAAAAGGAATGGTGATTTGGGAATTCCTGGTTTAAAAAGAGAGATATTCATAAGTATACGGATGTAAGTAAGAGAGATGGCCAGAGAGCGTTATTGGATAACGTGTTAATTGATAGACGCGCGAGAGAGAGATTTTTAAATGTTAATGTGTAGAGAGGTGTAACTCGAAGGATGTTTGATCATTATATTCTGGACTCGAAGGTCAAGATTTGTATAGGTTTTCAGAAAAGAAGAGAGAATGCTTGGGTGAAGTGGGTGTTGAGAGTAAGTGGGCTTCGGAAGAAGACTTGTGTGAGGAAGTACCAGGGGAGAATGAGTACAGAATAGAAAAGGGTAAAAACAAAGGACATAAGGGGAGTGGGGGAGGAATGGGATGTATATAAGTAAGAAGTTATGGCTTGCGCAAAAGATGCTTGTGGCATGAGAAGCGTGGGAGGTGGGCAGATTAGAAAGGGTAGTGAGTGGTGGGATGAAAAATAAGATTGTTAGTGAAAGAGAAGAGACAGGCATTTGGACGATTTTTGCAGGTAAATAATGCAAATGAGTGGAAGATGTATAAACGAAAGAGGCAGGAGGTCAAGAAAAAGGCACAAGAGGTAAAAAAGAGGGCAAATGAGACTTGCAGTGAGAGTATCATTATTTTTTAGGGAGAGTAGAAAGAGGTTTTTGAAGAAGGTAAATGAAGTACGTAAGGCAAGGGAACTAATGGGAACTTCAGTGAAGGGGGCTAAGGGGTAGGTGATAACAAGTAGGGGTGATGTGAGAAGGAGATGGAGTGAGTGTTTTGAAGGTTTGTTGAATGTGTTTGATGATAGAGTGGTAGATATAGAGTGTTTTCGTCGAGATAGTGTGCAAAGTGAGAGGGTTCGGGAAAATGATTTGGAAAACAGAGAAGAGGTAGCAAAAGCTTTGCGGAAGATGAAAGCCGGCAAGGCAGCGGGTTTGGATGGTATTGCAGTGGAATTTATTCAAAAAGAGGGTGACTGTATTGTTGACTGGTTGGTAAGGTTATTTAATGTATGTATGATTCATGTTGAGGTGCCTGAGGATTGGCGAAATGCTTCCATAGTGCCATTGTACAAAGGCAAAGGGGATAATAGTCAGTGCTCAAATTACAGAGGTATAAGTTTCTTGAGTATTCCTGGGAAATTATAAAGGAGGGTATTGACTGAGACTGTGAAGGTATGTATAGAGCATCAAATTGAGGAAGAGCAGTGTGGTCTCAAAAGTGGTACTGGATGTGTGGATCAGGTGTTTGCTATGAAGAATTTATGTGAGAAATACTTAGGAAAGCAAATGGATTTGTATGTAGCATTTATGGATCTGAGGAAAGCATATGATAGAGTTGATAGAGATGCTCTGTGGAAGGTATTAAAAATATATGGTGTGGGAGGCAAGTTGCTAGAAGCAGTGAAAAGTTTTTATCGAGGATGTAAGGGATGTGTAAGTGTAGGAAGAGTGGAAAGTGATTGGTTTTCAGTGAATGTAAGTTTGTGGCAATGGGTTTGTGATTTCTTCATGGTTGTTTGATTTGTTTATGGATGGGGTTGGTAGGAAGGTGAAAGCAAGCGTTTTAGAAAAAGGGGCAAGTATGCAGTCTGTTGTGGATGCAAGACCTTGGGAAGTAAGTCAGTTGTTGTTCGCTGATGATACAGCGCTATTGGCTGATTCGAGTGAGAAACTGCAGAGGCTGGTGACTGAGTTTGGTAAAGTGTGTGAAAGATGAAAGTTGAGAGTAAATATGAATAAGAGTAAGGGTATTAGGTTCAATCGGGTTCAAGGACAAGTAAGTTTGGAGGTAACTTTCAGTGGAGAAAAACTGGAGGAAGTGAAGTGTTTTAGATACATGGGAGTGGATTCGGCAGTGGATGGAACCATGGAACCGGAGGTGAATCACAAGGTGAAGAAAGGGGCGAACGTTCTAGGAGCGTTTAAGAATGTGTGAAAGGCGAGAACTTTATCTCAGAGAGCGGAAATTGATATGTCTGAAGGAATAGTGGCTCCAACAATGTTTCATGGTGATGAGGCAAGGGCTATAGATAGAGTTGTGCGGAGGAGGGTGGATGTGTTGGAAATGAGATGGTTAAAGACAATATGTGCTGTGAAGTGGTTTGATCGAGTAAGTAAAGAAAAGGTAAGATAGATGTGTGGTTGAGAGTGCAGAAGAGTGTTTATTGAAATGGTTTGGTCACATAGAGACAATAAGTGAGGGAAGATTGACGAAGGGGATATATCCGTCAGAGGTGAAGGGAACAAGAAGAAGTGGGAGACAAATTGGAGGTGGAAAGATGAGGTGAAAATGATTTTGAGCGATCGGAGCCTGAAAATGCAGGAGGGTGAAAGGCGTGAAAGGAATAGAGTGAATTGGAAAAATGTGGTGTACCGTGGTCGACGTACCGTCAATGGATAGAACCAGGTCATGTCAAGCGTCTGGGGCAAACCATGGAAAGTTCTGTGGGGCCTGAATGTGGAAAGGGAGTTGTGGTATCGGTGCATTAAAGATGACAGCTAGAGACTAAGTGTGAACGAATGTGGCCTTTGTTATGTTTTCCTGGCGCTACCTCGCGCGCATTTAGGAGGAGGGGTTTGTCATTTCATGTGTAGTGGGGTGGCGATGGGAATGAGTGAAAGCAATATGTATTAATTATGTATATATATATATATATATATATATATATATATATATATATATATATATATATATATATATATATATATATATATATATATATATATATATATATATATATATATATATATATATATATATATATATATATATATATATATATATATATATATATATATATATGTTAAGAATATGTGGTGTGGGATGCAAGTTGTTAGAAGCAGTGAAAAGTTTTTATCAACGATGTAAGGCATGTGTACGTGGAGGAAGAGAGGAAAGTAATTGGTTCTCAGTGAATGTAGGTTTGCGGCAGGGGTGTGTGATGTCTCCATGGTTGTTTAATTTGTTTATGGATGGGGTTGTTAGGGAGGTGAATGCAAAAGTTTTGGAAAGAGGGGCAAGTATGAAGACTGTTGTGGATGAGAGAGCTTGGGAAGTGAGCCAGTTGTTGTTCGCTGATGATACAGCGCTGGTGGCTGATTCATGTAAGAAACTGCAGAAGCTGGTGACTGAGTTTGGTAAAGTGTGTGAAACAAGAAAGTTAAGAGTATATGTGAATGAGAGCAAGGTTATTAAGTACAGTAGGGTTGAGGGTCAACTCAATTGGGAGGTAAGTTTGAATGGAAAAAAACTGGAGGAAGGAAAGTGTTTTAGATATCTGGGAGTGGATCTGGCAGCGGATGGAACCATGGAAGCGGAAGTGAATCATAGGGTGGGGGAGGAAGCGAAAATTCTGGGAGCATTGAAGAATGTTTGGAAGTCGAGAAAATTATCTCGGAAAGCAAGAATTGGTATTTTTGAAGGAATAGTGGTTCCAACAATGTTGTATGGTTTCGAGGCGTGGGCTATGGATAGAGTTGTGCGCAGGAGGGTGGATGTGCTGGATATGAGATGTTTGAGGACAATATGTGGTGTGAGGTGGTTTGATCGAGTAAGTAATGTAAGGGTAAGAGAGATGTGAGGAAATAAAAAGAGTGTGGTTGAGAGAGCAGAAGAGGGTGTTTTGAAATGGTTTGGTCACATGGAGAGAATGAGTGAGGAAAAATTAACCAAGAGGATATATGTGTCAGAGGTGGAGGGAACGAGGAAAAGTGGGAGACCAAATTTTATGTGGAAAGATGGAGTGAAAATGATTTTGAGTGATCGGGGCCTGAACATGCAGGAGGGCGAGAGGCGTGCAAGGAATAGAGTGAATTGGAACGATGTGGTATAACGGGGTCGACGTGCTGTCAATGAATTGAACCAGGGTATGTAAAGCGTCTGGGGTAAACAATGGAAAGTTGTGTGGGGCCTGGATGTGGAAAGGGAGCTGTGGTTTCGGTGCATTATTACATGACAGCTAGAGACTGAGTGTGAACGAATGGGGCATTTGGTGTCTTTTCCTAGCGCTACCTCGCACACATGAGGGGGGAGGGGGCTGTTATTCCATGTATGGCAGGGTGGCGGTGGGAACAAATAAAGGCAGACAGTATGAATTATGTACATGTGTATATATGTATATGTCTGTGTGTGTATATATATGCGTACATTGAGATGTATATTTATGTATATTTGCGTGTTTGGACGTGTATGTATATACATGTGTATGTGGGCGGGTTCGGCCATTCTTTCGTCTGTTTCCTTGCGCTACTTCGCTAACGAGGGAGACAGCGACAAAGCAAACTAAATAAATATATATATATATATATATATATATATATATATATATATTTTTTTTTTTTTTTCACACGATTCGCCATTTCCCGCGTTAGCGAGGTAGCGTTAAGAACAGAGGACTGAGCCTTTGAGGGAATATCCTCACTTAGCCCCCTTCTCTGTTCCTTCTTTTGGAAAATTAAAAATGAAAGGGGAGGATTTCCAGCCCCCCGCTCCCTTCCCTTTTAGTCGCCTTCTACGACACGCAGGGAATACGTGAGAAGTATTCTTTCTCCCCTATCCCCATATATATATATATACATATGTGAGGTGGTTTGATCGAGTAAGTAACGTAAGGGTAAGAGAGATGTGTGGAAATAAAAAGAGCGTGGTTGAGAGAGCAGAAGAGGGTGTTTTGAAATGGTTTGGTCACATGGTGAGAATGAGTGAGGAAAGATTGACCAAGAGGATATATGTGTCGGAGGTGGAGGGAACGAGAAGAGGGAGACCAAATTGTAGGTAGAAAGATGGAGTGAAAAAGATTTTGTTTGATCGGGGCCTGAACATGCAGGAGGGTGAAAGGAGGGCAAAGAATAGAGTGAATTGGAGCGATGTAGTCTACCGGGGTTCACGTGCTGTCAGTGGATTGAATCAAGGCATGTGTATGGGGGTGGGTTGGGCCATTTCTTTCGACTGTTTCCTTGCGCTACCTCGCAAACGCGGGAGACAGCGACAAAGCAAAAAAAAAAAAAAAAAAGAAACATATGTATATATATTTTTTTTTTTTTTTTTGCTTTATCGCTGTCTCCCGCGTTTGCGAGGTAGCGCAAGGAAACAGACGAAAGAAATGGCCCAACCCACCCACATACACATGTTAATACATACGTCCACACACGCAAATATACCTACCTACACAGCTTTCCATGGTTTACCCCAGACGCTTCACATGCCTTGATTCAATCCACTGACAGCACGTCAACCCTGGTATACCACATCGCTCCAATTCACTTTATTCCTTCCCTCCTTTCACCCTCCTGCATGTTCAGGCCGCGATCACACAAAATCTTTTTCACTCCATCTTTCCACCTCCAATTTGGTCTCCCTCTCCTCCTCGTTCCCTCCACCTCCGACACATATATCCTCTTGGTCAATCTTTCCTCACTCATTCTCTCCATGTGCCCAAATCATTTCAAAACACCCTCTTCTGCTCTCTCAACCACGATCTTTTTATTTCCACACATCTCTCTTACCCTTACGTTACTTACTCGATCAAACCACCTCACACCACATATTGTCCTCAAACATCTCATTTCCAGCACATCCATCCTCCTGCGCACAACTCTATCCATAGCCAACGCCTCGCAACCATACAAATTTGTTGGAACCACTATTCCTTCAAACATAACCATTTTTGCTTTTCGAGATAATGTTCTCGACTTCCACACATTCTTCAAGGCTCCCAGAATTTTCGCCCCCTCCCCCACCCTATGATCCACTTCCGCTTCCATGGTTCCATCCGCTGCCAGATCCACTCCCAGATATCTAAAACACTTCACTTCCTCCAGTTTTTCTCCATTCAAACACACCCCCCAATTGACTTGACCCTCAACCCTACTGTACCTAATAACCTTGCTCTTATTCACATTTACTCTTAACTTTCTTCTTTCACACACTTTACCAAACTCAGTCACCAGGTTCTGTAGTTTCTCACATGAATCAGCCACCAGCGCTGTATCATCAGCGAACAACAACTGACTCACTTCCAAAGCTCTCTCATCCCCAACAGATTTCATACTTGCCCCTCTTTCGAAAACTCTTGCATTCACCTCCCTAACAACCCCATCCATAAACAAATTAAACAACCATGGAGACATCACACACCCCTGCCGCAAACCTACATTCACTGAGAACCAATCACTTTCCTCTCTTCCTACACATACACATGCCTTACATCCTCGATAAAAACTTTTCACTGCTTCTAACGACTTGCCTCCCACACCATATATTCTTAATACCTTCCACAGAGCATCTCTATCAACTCTATCATATGCCTTCTCCAGATCCATAAATGCTACATACAAATCCATTTGCTTTTCTAAGTATTTCTCACATACATTCTTCAAAGCAAACACCTGATCCACACATCCTCCACCACTTCTGAAACCACACTGCTCTTCCCCAATCTGATGTTCTGTACATGCCTTCACCCTCTCAATCAATACCCTCCCATATAATTTACCAGGAATACTCAACAAACTTATACCTCTGTAATTTGGGCACTCACTCTTATCCCCTTTGCCATTGTACAATGGCACTATGCACGCATTCCGCCAATCCTCAGGCACCTCACCATGAGTCATACATACATTAAATAACCCTACCAACCAGTGAACAATACATTCACCCCCATTTTTAATAAATATATGTATAAATATATATATATATATATATATATATATATATATATATATATATATATATATATATATATATATATATATATATATATATATATATATATGTATATATATATATATATATATATATATATATATATATATATATATATGTTTATATATATATATATATATATATATATATATATATATATATATATATATGTATATATATATATATATATATATATATATATATATATATATATATATATATATATATATATATATATATATATATATATAAACATATTTATATATATATATATATATATATATATATATATATATATATATATATATATATATATATATATATATATATATATATATATATATATATATATATATATATATATATATATATATATATGTTTATATATATATATATATATATATATATATATATATATATATATATATATATATATATATATATATATATATATATATATATATATATATATATATATATATATATATATATACATATATATATATATATCCCTGGGGATAGGGGAGAAAGAATACTTCCCACGTATTCCCTGCGTGTCGTAGAAGGCGACTAAAAGGGGAGGGAGCGGATGGCTGGAAATCCTCCCCTTTCTTGTTTTTTTAATTTTCCAAAAGTAGGAACAGAGAAGAGGGTCAGGTGAGGATATTCCCTCTAAGGCCCAGTTCTCTGTTCTTAACGCTACCTCGCTAACGCGGGAAATGGCAAATAGTATGAAAAAAAAAAAAAAAAAATATATATATATATATATATATATAAGGTGAAGATCTGTATGGGTTTTCAGAAAAGAAGAGTGAATGTTGGGGTGAAGAGGGTGGTGAGAGTAAGTGAGCTTGAGAAGGAGACCTGTGTGAGGAAGTACCAGGAGAGACTGAGTACAGAATGGAAAAAGGTGAAAACAATGGAAGCAACGGGAGTGGGGGAGGAATGGGATGTATTTAGGGAATCAGTGATGGATTGCGCAAAAGATGCTTGTGGCATGAGAAGAGTGGGAGGTGGGTTGATTAGAAAGGGTAGTGAGTGGTGGGATGAAGAAGTAAGAGTATTAGTGAAAGAGAAGAGAGAGGCATTTGGACGATTTTTGCAGGGAAAAAATGCAATTGAGTGGGAGATGTATAAAAGAAAGAGACAGGAGGTCAAGAGAAAGGTGCAAGAGGTGAAAAAAAGGGCAAATGAGAGTTGGGGTGAGAGAGTATCATTAAATTTTAGGGAGAATAAAAAGATGTTCTGGAAGGAGGTAAATAAAGTGCGTAAGACAAGGGAGCAAATGGGAACTTCAGTGAAGGGCGCAAATGGGGAGGTGATAACAAGTAGTGGTGATGTGAGGAGATGGAGTGAGTATTTTGAAGGTTTGTTGAATGTGTTTGATGATAGAGTGGCAGATATAGGGTGTTTTGGTCGAGGTGGTGTGCAAAGTGAGAGGGTTAGGGAAAATGATTTGGTAAACAGAGAAGAGGTAGTGAAAGCTTTGCGGAAGATGAAAGCCGGCAAGGCAGCAGGTTTGGATGGTATTGCAGTGGAATTTATTAAAAAAGGGGGTGACTGTATTGTTGACTGGTTGGTAAGGTTATTTAATGTATGTATGACTCATGGTGAGGTGCCTGAGGATTGGCGGAATGCGTGCATAGTGCCATTGTACAAAGGCAAAGGGGATAAGAGTGAGTGCTCAAATTACAGAGGTATAAGTTTGTTGAGTATTCCTGGTAAATTATATGGGAGGGTATTGATTGAGAGGATGAAGGCATGTACAGAGCATCAGATTGGGGAAGAGCAGTGTGGTTTCAGAAGTGGTAGAGGATGTGTGGATCAGGTGTTTGCTTTGAAGAATGTATGTGAGAAATACTTAGAAAAGCAAATGGATTTGTATGTAGCATTTATGGATCTGGAGAAGGCATATGATAGAGTTGATAGAGATGCTCTGTGGAAGGTATTAAGAATATATGGTGTGGGAGGAAAGTTGTTAGAAGCAGTGAAAAGTTTTTATCGAGGATGTAAGGCATGTGTACGTGTAGGAAGAGAGGAAAGTGATTGGTTCTCAGTGAATGTAGGTTTGCGGCAGGGGTGTGTGATGTCTCCATGGTTGTTTAATTTGTTTATGGATGGGGTTGTTAGGGAGGTAAATGCAAGAGTTTTGGAAAGAGGGGCAAGTATGAAGTCTGTTGGGGATGAGAGAGCTTGGGAAGTGAGTCACTTGTTGTTCGCTGATGATACAGCGCTGGTGGCTGATTCATGTGAGAAACTGCAGAAGCTGGTGACTGAGTTTGGTAAAGTGTGTGGAAGAAGAAAGTTAAGAGTAAATGTGAATAAGAGCAAGGTTATTAGGTACAGTAGGGTTGAGGGTCAAGTTAATTGGGAGGTGAGTTTGAATGGAGAAAAACTGGAGGAAGTGAAGTGTTTTAGATATCTGGGAGTGGATCTGGCAGCGGATGGAACCATGGAAGCGGAAGTGGATCATAGGGTGGGGGAGGGAGCGAAAATTCTGGGGGCCTTGAAGAATGTGTGGAAGTCGAGAACATTATCTCGGAAAGCAAAAATGGGTATGTTTGAAGGAATAGTGGTTCCAACAATGTTGTATGGTTGCTAGGCGTGGGCTATGGATAGAGTTGTGCGCAGGAGGATGGATGTGCTGGAAATGAGATGTTTGAGGACAATGTGTGGTGTGAGGTGGTTTGATCGAGTGAGTAACGTAAGGGTAAGAGAGATGTGTGGAAATAAAAAGAGCGTGGTTGAGAGAGCAGAGGAGGGTGTTTTGAAGTGGTTTGGGCACATGGAGAGAATGAGTGAGGAAAGATTGACCAAGAGGATATATGTGTCGGAGGTGGAGGGAACGAGGAGAAGAGGGAGACCAAATTGGAGGTGGAAAGATGGAGTGAAAAAGATTTTGTGTGATCGGGGCCTGAACATGCAGGAGGGTGAAAGGAGGGCAAGGAATAGAGTGAATTGGAGCGATGTGGTATACCGGGGTTGACGTGCTGTCAGTGGATTGAATCAAGGCATGTGAAGCGTCTGGGGAAAACCATGGAAAGCTGTGTAGGTATGTATATTTGCGTGTGTGGACGTATGTATATACATGTGTATGGGGGGGGGGTTGGGCCATTTCTTTCGTCTGTTTCCTTGCGCTACCTCGCAAACGCGGGAGACAGCGACAAAGTATAAAAAAAAAAAAAAAAAAAAAAAAATAAATATATATATATATATATATATATATATATATATATATATATATATATATATATATATATATATATATATATATATATATGTATATATTTATTTTATTTATTTATTTTGCTTTGTCGCTGTCTCCCGCGTTAGCGAGTTAGCGCAAGAAAACAGACGAAAGAATGGCCCAACCTGCCCACATACACATATATATACATACAAGTCCACACACGCAAATATACATACCTATACATCTCAATGTACACATATATATACACGCATAGACATGTACATATATACACATGTACATATTTCATACTTTCTGCCTTTATTTATTCCCATCGCCACCTCGCCACATATGGAATAACATCCCCCTCCCCCCTCAAGTATGCGAGGTAGCGCTAGGAAAAACACCAAAGGCCCCATTCGTTCACGCTCAGTCTATAGCTGTCATGTAATAATGCACCGAAACCACAACTCCCATTCTATATCCAGAACCCACAGAACTTTCCATGGTTTACCCCAGACGCTTCGCATACACTGGTTCAATCCATTGACAGCACGTCGAACCCGGTATACGACATCGTTCCAATTCACTCGATTCCTTGCGCGCCTTTCACCCTCCTCCATGTTCAGGTCCCGATCACTCAAAATCTGTTTCACTCCATCTTTCCACCTCCAATTTGGTCTTCCCACTTCTCCTCGTTCCCTCCAACTCTGACACATATATCCTCTTGGTCAATGCTTCCTCACTCATTCTCTCCCTGTGACCAAACCATTTCAAAACACACTCTTCTGCTTTCTCAACCACACTCTTTTTATTTCCACACATCTCACTCACCCTTACATTACTTACTCGATCAAAGTACCTCACACCACATATTGTCCTCAAACATCTCATTTCCAGCACATCCACCCTCCTACGCGCAACTCTATCCATAGCCCACGACTCGAAGCCATACAACATTGTTGGAACCACTATTCTTTCAAACATAGCCATTTTTGCTTTCCGAGATAATGTTCTCGACTTCCAAACATTCTTCACGGCTCCCAGGATTTTCGTCCTCCTTCCCCACCCTCTGATTCACTTCCGCTTCCATGGTTCCATCCGCAGCCAGATCCACTCCCAGATATCTAAGAGACGTTACTTCCTCCAGTTTTTCTCCATTTAAACTTACCTCCCGATTGACTTGACCCTCAACCCTACTGTACCTAATAACCTTGATTTTATTCACATTTACTCTTAACTTTCTTCTTTCACACACTTTACCAAACTCAATCACCAGCTTCTGCAGTTTTTCACATGAATCAGTCACCAGCGCTGTATCATCAGCGAACAACAACTGACTCACTTCCCAAGCTCTCTCATTCACAACAGACTGCATACTTGCCCCTCTTTCCAAAACTCTTGCATTCACCTCCCTAACAATCCCATCCATAAACAAATTAAACAACCATGGAGACATCACACACCCGTGCCCCAAACCTACATTCACTGAAAACCAATCACTTTCCTCTCTTCCTACACGTACACATGCCTCACATCCTCGATAAAAACTTTTCACTGCTTCTAACAACTTGCCTCCCACACCATATATTCTTAATACCTTCTACAGAGCATCTCTATTAACTCTATCATATGTCTTCTCCAAATCCGTAAATGCTATATACAAATCCATTTGCTTTTCTAAGTATTTCTCACATACATTCTTCAGAGCAAACACATGATTCACATATCCTCTACCACTTCTGGAACCACACTGCTCTTCCCCAATCTGATGCTCTGTACATGCCTTCACCCTCTCAATCAATACCCTCCCATATAATTTACCAGGAATACTCAACAAACTTATACCTCTGTAATTTGAGCACTCACTCTTATCCCCTTTGCCTTTGTTCAATGACACTATGCACGCATTCCGCCAATCCTCAGGCACCTCACCGCGAATCATACATACATTGAATAACCTTACCAACCAGTGAACAATACAGTCACCCCCTTTTTTAATAAATTCCACTGCAATACCATCCAAACCTGCTGCCTTGCCGGCTTTCATCTTCCGCAAAGCTTTTACTACCTCTTCTCTGTTTACTAAATCATTTTCCCTAATCCCTCTCACTTTGCACACCACGTCGAACAAAACACCCTATATCTGCTACTCTATCATCAAACACACTCAACAAACCTTCAAAATACTCACTCCACCTCCTTTTCACATCACCACTACTTGTTATCACCTCTCCATTAGCCCCCTTCACTGAAGTTCCCATTTGCTCCCTTGTCTTACGCACTTTATTTACCTCCTTCCAAAACATCTTTTCTCCTGAAAATTTAATGATACTCTCTGATCCGAACTCTCATTTGCCCTCTTTTTCACCTCCTGCACTTTTCTCCTGACCTCCTGCCTCTTTCCTTTATACATCTCCCACTCATTTGCATTTATTCCCAGCAAAAATCGTTCAAACGTCCCTCTCTTTCACTATAACGTTACTTCCTCATCCCACCACTTACTACACTTTCTAATCAACCCACCTCCCACGCTTCTCATGCCACAAGCATCTTTTGCGCAAGTCATCACTGCTTCCCTACATACATCCCATTCCTCACCCACTCCCCTTACCTCCTTTCTTCTCACCTTTTTCCATTCTGTACTCAGTCTCTCCTGGTACACAAGTCTCCTTCCCAAGCTCACTTACTCTCACCACTCTCTTCACCCCAACATTCTCTCTTCTTTTCTGAAAAACCCTACAAATCTTCAACCTTCGCCTCCACAAAATAATGATCTGACATCCCTCCAGTTGCACCTCTCAGCACACTAACATCCAAAAGTCTTTCTTTCGCGCGCCTGTCAATTAACACGTAATCCAATAACGCTTTCTGGCCATCTCTCCTACTTACATACGTATACTTATGTATATCTCGCTTTTTAAACCAGGTATTCCCAACCACTAGTCATTTTTCAGCACATAAATCTACAAGCTCTTCACCATTTCCATTTACAACACTGAACACCCCATGTATACCAATTATTCCCTCAACTGCCACATTACTCACCTTTGCATTCAAATCACCCATCACGATAAACCGGTCTTGTTCATCAAAACCACTAACACACTCATTCAGCTGCTCACAGAAAATTGCCTCTCATAATCCTTCTTCTCATGCCCAGGTGCATATGCACCATTAATCACCCATCTCTCTGCATCAACTTTCAGTTTTATCCATATTAATCTATAGTTTTTATTTCCCCTTTTTTCACATCTTGGTTACATCCACACATATTTAGACACCCCAATCTGAGCCTTCGAGGAGGGTGAGCACTCCCCGCTTGACTCTTTTTTCGGTTTCCCATTTTAGAAAGTTAAAATACAAGGAGGGTATGATTTCTGGCACGAATTTATGCCACGAATTTGTTTAGTTTCTTGTAGAATGCTTTTTGCTAGTTGTGATAAAGGTTAGTGCAAGATGTAGGAATAATACTCAGATTCTGCAAATTATTACATTTTGGCTTTAAGAGTTACCTTGCTATTCTTGTGAGTTGATATGAAATTAAGTTATTGGTATTCATTGTTCAACATGTTTATTTTGCGACGAGACATTTATTGATATTTCGTAATTGGATTGATTCATCCTTCAGAAGAAGAAATCAAGCGGGGAGTGCTCATCCTCCTCGAAGGCTCAGATTGGGGTGTCTAAATGTGTGTGGATGTAACCAAGATGAGAAAAAAGGAGAGATAGGTAGTATGTTTGAGGAAAGGAACCTGGATGTTTTGGCTCTGAGTGAAACGAAGCTCAAGGGTAAAGGGGAAGAGTGGTTTGGGAATGTCTTGGGAGTAAAGTCAGGGGTTAGTGAGAGGACAAAAGCAAGGAAGGAGTAGCAGTACTCCTAAAACAGGAGTTGTGGGAGTATATGATAGAATGTAAGAAAATAAATTCTAGATTGATATGGGTAAAACTGAAAGTTGATGGAGAGAGATGTGTGTTTATTGGTGCATATGCACCTGGGGATGAGAAGAAAGATCATGAGAGGCAAGTGTTTTGGGAGCAGCTGAATGAGTGTGTTAGTGGTTTTGATATACAAGACCGGGTTATAGTGATGGGTGATTTGAATGCAAAGGTGAGTAATGTGGCAGTTGAGGGAATAATTGGTATACATGGGGTGTTCAGTGTTGTAAATGGAAATGGTGAAGAGCTTGTAGATTTATGTGCTGAAAAAGGACTGGTGATTGGGAATTCCTGGTTTAAAAAGAGAGAAATGGAAATGGTGAAGAGCTTGTAGATTTATGTGCTGAAAAAGGACAGGTGATTGGGAATTCCTGGTTTAAATATGGAAATGGTGAAGAGCTTGTAGATTTATGTGCTGAAAAAGGACTGGTGATTGGGAATTCCTTGTTTAAAAAGAGAGAAATACATAAGTATACGTACGTAAGTAGGAGAGATGGCCAGAGAGCGTTATTGGATTACGTGTTAATTGACAGGCGCGCGAAAGAGAGACTTTTGGATGTTAATGTGCTGAGAGGTGCAACTGGAGGGATGTCTGATCATTGTCTTGTAGAGGAGAAGGTGAAGATTTGTATGGGCTTTCAGAAGAGAAGAGAGAATGTTGGGGTGAAGAGGGTGGTGAGAGTAAGTGAGCTTGGGAGGGAGACTTGTGTGACGAAGTAACAGGAGAGACTGAGTACAGAATGTAAAAAAGGTGAGAATAAAGGAGGTAAGAGGAGTGGGGGAGGAATGGGATGTATTTATGGAAGCATTGATGGCTTGCGCAAAAGATGCTTGTGGCATGAGAAGCGTGGGAGGTGGGTTGATTGGAAAGGGCAGTGAGTGGTGGGATGAAGAAGTAAGATTATTAGTGAAAGAGAAGAGAGAGGCATTTGGATGATTTTTGCAGGGAAAAAATGCAAATGAGTGGGATATCTATAAAAGAAAGAGGCAGGAGGTCAAGAGAAAGGTGCAAGAGGTGAAAAAGAGGGTAAATGAGAGTTGGGTGAGAGAGTATCATTAAATTTTAGGGAAAATAAAAAGATGTTTTGGAAGGAGGTAAATAAAGTGCGTAAGACAGGGAAGCAAATGGGAACTTCAGTGAAGGGGGCTAATGGGGAGGTGATAACAAGTATTGGTGATGTGAAAAGAAGATGGGGTGAGTATTTTGAAGGTTTGTTGAATGTGTTTGATGATAGAGTAGCAGATATAGGGTGTTTTGGTCGAGGTGGTGTGCAAAGTGAGAGGGTTAGGGAGGGTAATTTGGTAAACAGAGAAGAGGTAGTAAAAGCTTTGCGGAAGATGAAAGCCGGTAAGGCAGCAGGTTTGGATGGTATTGCAGTGGAGTCTATTAAAAAGGGGGTGACTGTATTGTTGACTGGTTGGTAAGGTTATTTAATGTATGTATGACTCATGGTGAGGTGCCTGAGGATTGGCGGAATGCTTGCATAGAGCCATTGCACAAAGGCAATGGGGATAAGAGTGAGTGCTCAAATTACAGAGGTATAAGTTTGTTGAGTATTCATGGTAAATTATATTGGAGGGTAATGATTGAGAGGGTGAAGGCATGTATAGATCATCAGATTGGGGAAGAGCAGTGTGGTTTCAGAAGTGGTAGAGGATGTGTGGATCAGGTGTTTGCTTTGAAGAATGTATGTGTGAAGTACTTAGAAAAGCAAATGGATCTGTATGTAGCATTTATGGATCTGGAGAAGGCATATGATTGAGTTAATAGAGATGGTCTGTGGAAGGTATTAAGAATAAATGGTGTGGGAGGCAAGTTGTTAGAAGCAGTGAAAAGTTTTTATCGAGTATGTGATGCATGTGTACGTGTAGGAAGAGAGGAAAGTGATTGGTTCTCAGTGAATGTAGGTTTAGGGCAGGGGTGTGTGATGTCTCCATGGTTGTTTAATTTGTTTATGGATGGGGTTGTTAGGGAAGTGAATGCAAAAGTTTTGGAAAGAGGGGCAAGTATGCAGTCTGTTGTGAATGAGAGAGCTTGGGAAGTGAGTCAGTTGTTGTTCGCTGATGATACAGCTCTGGTGGCTGATTCATGTGAGAAACTGCAGAAGCTGGTGACTGAGTTTGGTAAAGTGTGTGAAAGAAGAAAGTTAAGAGTAAATGTGAATAAGAGCAAGGTTATTAGGTACAGTAGGGTTGAGGGTCAAGTCAATTGGGAGATAAGTTTGAATGGAGAAAAACTAGAGGAAGTAAAGTGTTTTAGATTTCTGGGAGTGGATCTGGCGGCAGATGGAACCATGGAAGCGGAAGTGAATCATAGGGTGGGGAAGGGGGCGAAAATCCTGGGAGCCTTGAAGAATGTGTGGAAGTCGAGAACATTATCTCGGAAAAGAAAAATGGCTATGTTTGAAGGAATAGTGGTTCCAACAATGTTGTATGGTTGCGAGGCGTGGGCTATGGATAGAGTTGTGCGCAGGAGGGTGGATGTGCTGGAAATGAGATGTTTGAGGACAATGTGTGGTGTGAGGTGGTTTGATCGAGTAAGTAATGTAAGGGTAAGAGAGATGTGTGGAAATAAAAAGAGTGTGGTTGAGAGAGCAGAAGAGGGTGTTTTGAAATGGTTTGGGCGCATGGAGAAAATGAGTGGGAAAGATTGATCAAGAGGATATATGTGTCAGAGGTGGAGGGAACGAGGAGAAGTGGGAGACCAAATTGGAGGTGGAAAGATTGGGTGAAAAAGATTTTGAATGATCGGGGACTGAACATGCAGGAGGGTGAAAGGCGTTCAAGGAATAGAGTGAATTGGAACGATGTGGTATACCGGGGTCGACGTGCTGTCAATGGACTGAACCAGAGCATGTGAAGCGTCTGGGGTAAGACATGCAAAGTGCGTGGGGCCTGGATGTGGAAAGGGAGCTGTGGTTTCGGTGCATTATTGCGTGACAGCTAGAGACTGCGTGTGAACGAATGGGGCCTTTGGTGTTTTTCCTAGCGCTACCTCACACAGATGAGGGGGGAGGGGGTTGTTTATCCATGTCTGGCGAATTGGCGATGGGAACAAATAAAGGTAGACAGTATGAATTCTGTACATGTGTATATATGTATATGTCTGTGTGTGTATATATATGTGTACATTGAGATGTATAGGTATGTATATTGTGCGTGTGTGGACATGTATGTATATACATGTTTATGTGGGCGTGTTGGGCCATCCTTTCGTCTGTGTCCTTGCGCTACCTCGCTAACGCGGGAGACAGCGACAAAGCAAATAAAAAATATATATATAATATATATATATATAAAGAGAGAGAGAGAGAGAGAGAGAGAGAGAGAGAGAGAGAGAGAGAGAGAGAGAGAGAGAGAGAGAGAGAGAGAGAGAGAGAGAGAGAGAGAGAGAGAGATAAGGGAGAAAGAATCATTCCCACGTATTCCATGCGTGTGGTAGAAGTCGGTTAAAAGGGGAGGGAGCGGGGGTGGGGCTGGATATCCTCCCCTCTTATTTCTTTTTTTAATTTTCCAAAAAAATGAACAGAGAAGTGGACCAGGTGAGGATATTCCCTCAGAGGCCAAGTCCTCTGTTCTTAACGCTACCTTGCTAAAGCGGGAAATGGCGAATAGTTTTTAAGAAAAGAAGGAAAATATATATATATACATAATTAATTATTTATATATATTTCCCTTTGTCGCTGTCTCCCGGGTTTGCCAGGTAGCGCAAGGAAACAGACGAAAGAAATGGCCCAACCCATCCCCATACACATGTATATACATACACGTCCCCACACGCAAATATACATACCCATACATCTCAATGTACACTTATATATACACACACAGACATATAGATATATACACATGCACACCATTCACACTGTCTGCCTCCTCCCCATCCCCCTCCCCATCACGTGTGCGAAGTAACGCTAGGAAAAGTCAACAAAGGCCCAATTCGTTCACACTCAGTCTCTAGCTGTCATGCAATAATGCCCGAAACCACAGCTCACTTTCCACATCCAGGCCCCACACAACTTTCCATGGTTTACCCCAGACGCTTCACATGCCCTGATTCAATCCAATGACAGCACCTCAACCCCGGTATACCACATCGATCGAATTCACTCTATTACTTACCCGCCTTTCACACTCCTGCATGTTCGGGCCGCGATCACTCAAAATCTTTTTCACTACATCTTTCCACCTCCAAATTGGTCTCCCACTTCTCCTCATTCCCTCCACCTCCGACATATATATCCTATTGGTCAAATTTTCCTCACTTATTCTCTCCATCTGCCCAAACCATTTCAAAACACCCTCTTCTGTTCTGTCAACCACTCTCTTCTTATTTCCACACGTCTCTCTTCCCCTTACATTACTTACTCAATCAAACCACCTAACACCACATATCGTCCTGAAACATCTCATTTCCAGCACATCCACCCTCTTGATCACTACTCTATCCATAGCCCACGCCTCGCAACCATACAACATTGTTGGAACCACTATTCCTTCGAACATAGCCATTTTTGCTTTCGGAGATAATGTTCTCGACTTCCACACATTTTTCAAGGCTCCCAGA